>NC_057812.1:726473995-726525247 GCF_018294505.1 Triticum aestivum
ATATTGTATTTTCTGCCTAAGGTATTTATTGTCACGATCATTTAGGTAGACACGTGCACTAAGAAGCACCAACGTTGGCTCATATTTTCACATATGCAAATTTGGATATATCAATATTCAGTATCGCAGTGTTTCCACGGGCCGCACCAGGTTGATACTACACTTTTCCCTTTCTTAGGTCTTCTTGTCATTTCAGGAACTTCCTATCATGTTTCGGGATATGGGGAACCACAAATCAACCTCATGCATGTAGTATAGGTTCTTTGTCAAGTTTCTGTGTTCTTGGCCGCGACAGTATCTAGATGGTTGAGATTGTGTCATACGGAATAAGGTCTTGTAGCTCCATCATTGTAGTAGTGTGGCCATTGTGGTCTACTCCATGCATGGATCCATTGGTTACCATGAGTTGATTTATCATGTTTTTTTTCTTTATAGTTCAATGTTGGTGCCATAGTTTGTTAGCATCTATTATGATTGTAGTATACTATTCATGGAGAAAGCATTCTCAACGATCTTAGGGTCCCACCAGTAAAGCCCAGCTGCTGTTAAAAAAAGGATAATCAGAAGTACATGCACACTTGAGGAGAACATTTTATGAATTATTTTGTAAGGCTTTTATATGTTTTACTATTGGTAGTCTAGAAATATATGTCTACATGTATACTTTTTTGAAACAAAAATGAGGAGCGGCAAAATTATTTTCATTGTTAAAAAAGTAAAGAGCTCAATGGAGCTCGGTCTCTGTAGGCACTTTTCGATGGTGAGAGTAGCTACTATTGTTTATTTCTGGATTTCAAGATGCATGCAACAACTCTCTCAAATAACTCTTCGCAAGGCTGTTAACGCTACAACCCACCGTGTACTTTCCAGTGATGGGTCTTTACGAGAGGCTAAGCTAGCTAGCTAAGCTAATGTTAGCTTGATGTAATTATCTTTGATGCTTGCTGCAGCTGGCCAAATAGGATTTGGGATTACACTCCTATATGATTTACACATGGTGATTATTTTAACAGCTACCTAAGGCTAGATCAAGTGGTACCTTGCTTTGCTGAAGGGGTTCTGGTCAGTTCACACTCCCATCCGTGCTTGCGCACAATTGATCATTGATGGAAACACATGTCTAGCTCTCTCAATTGATGGAAACACATGTCTAGCTCTCTCAATCATTGGTCACCTGCCGCTGCAGGCAACATATAGACCCACAAGGCCTTCCCAACTACGATGCTCTATATAACTGAAAATCAGTTACATATAAAAATAAGATTGTGAACCACAATAAGCCTGACTATTATATTTCAAGATTTGTTGCATACACTATATATATGAATGGTATTACTGATGGAAGTATGTTAGTGTCGATTGGAACTTCATTAACACACCTGCTAGTTTGGAATGAATTGAACTTATTTGGTTTATGCTAATTGTAAATAAAACATGGTCCTATATATGTGTCACAGAAAGAAATTCAGATAGAAGAGAGAAAAAGATGGGAAAACTCACTGTCTGGTCCATAGTAGAATTGCAGGAAATCGGCATTCATGTCTCCTTTCATGTTTAAACATCAACAGTCTAGAGCCCTTTTGCCATACATTACTGGGAACCATGTAACCATGCATATAGTTACAACTATCTATATATAGCCCAAAAATTAAATCTAATTATCTGATCTGACAACAAAAAGTATACAATCTAGCAGCTACATATATGGAAAATATTCAAAAAATTGTTTTCATTCTTGGTGATCAAGTCGATTGCATAGTTATTTTCATGCGATCGACTTCAAGGATGAAAACAGAGTAGAGATGACCGTGTCATTAGTCCGGTACAGTTCCTTCACACGACAGCTTCATGACACCCACGGTAGCCTATGTTGGCACAGGCATGGCCTTGACGACGCACACCTCGAGTATTTTCTGACGACGGCACACGTACAACCTACAGCCGATTACTTTCCAGCCGGTAGAGTGGAGGCCTGTCGTACGTAGAACTGTTTCGTCAAGATAGGCAGGATGTATATGGCGAGGTGCACACTAAGCCTGAAGCAGCTAGTCTAGCTGCTGGATGGTTCACGGATGGTTCATGCACATACAGGAAGCTAGCTTAGCTAAGCTAGCGATCAACTCAATACAAGCTAGCTCAATGCCTTGATCTTTCGATGTCACCGAGACACAACTTAACACACACACGGAGACGCTGATTTGATGGCTATAGGCCCGTGTCGAGTCTGTTTTTCTTTCTTTGATCTAGGCCACAAAATCTTTCAGGTACAAGTATATATACGATCCAAGCTAGCCTAGACCTATACTACTGCGTGGTTGCATCATTTACACCTCCTCCGCCTCCGAATCAAACAATTGTAAGATTGATTCAGTGGTTGCCCTAGAAAAATATATATTGGATTGTTGCATGCATGGCTCGAGCCTGGAACATGACAGGATTAATTATGATAGAGGAAAAGGACTGTGGAGAGACACGAATTGACATGTGACATTGAAGCAGGACATACACGAATTTTGGGAAAAAGAAAACTAAGCACCAAGGAGCTATGTACCTAGACCTGAGCGAGGAGGCTGTGGGCTGCTGCTTGTGCGAGACGGCGCAGAAGAGATGAGGTGTCAGGGATTTAGAATCGATGGTGATGTTTTTTAGAGCGATCGTGGTGTTTTTTGGAGCGATCATGGTGTTGTTGGATAGGTGATTTTGGAAAGATGGAGTTTGAACGGGAGGAGGAGGAGCTGATCACGTCTATCCCTTTGTGCATGTTTTTTTTTTTTGCTGATTGAAAGGTTATTTCCGTAAGGGCATTGGTGGGTAATTTACTTGACTGTTGAAGACACATTAGAAGATCAAGTGGTTGTTATTCTCTAGTCCATTAAATAAAGGGACGGATGTTTCTAATTTTTGTGGGATTTTACAATTGATTCTCTTGTCTCTAGTTAACCCATCAAGCACTTTTTATATATAAATAGATTGATTTGTGTAGAATATCAAAAACAATGTATCCAGTAGTTTGATATTTGTTGTCATTATTCCAAAAAATGATATGTGTAGCGTATTGAAAATAATTGGATGCTGATGCAATCATGGAGTGAGGACATGTATAGGGGTGCTTTATAATGGTACATAACTCCGTAATGAAATCAAGAGCAACATATCTCCGTTACCCAATGATTGTTCTCCTCGTAGTACTGACTTTGCCACTGTTGACACACTACATAGATGCCATATCCTTTCTTCCACCCACAGGACACGACATTCCGGTTAGTCTTGTACTGTTGGGATGCTTGATATGTTGGAGTTGGTCCTGGCTGCAGTGGTGTCCCTGTTCCTCCACGGCTAGGGCAATCCCCATGTAGTTGGAACATGTACAATTTTGTTTCAGAAGGGGTGTTGATTTGTCTCTCTCTCTTTGTAGCCTTCTGAATTTCACAACTGTAACCAATTAGGGTGTAAAGATGTACTTCAGCATGTGCTTTATTCTCTAAAAATTTATACAGACCGGGAGTACGAGACTTTTGTCTGGAAGAAGATACGTGCATGTTCCACAACTCAAAAATGGCAGTGTATAGGAGAATTGTGATCCCTCTTTCAGTGCAGCCAAAATGCATGCACAACTTTGCATACAAGAATTGCAATATGAAATCTATGAACTTGAACATTTGTCTCACCTACATAAAGAGAGAGAACACATGTTGTGTACTCGATGAGATGGTCTGCTCCTATATTGGTAAAATTAGTATCAGGTTCCCTTTTTGGGCCTACAATATTTTGTGCTCGCACTTGATTGTTTCTTCATGTACCACAATATTTTAGTTTCAAATAGATTAAAATAGTCGTGTACAAGTTATGTAGTTTTATTATATTTATTTTGATTCCGTAGCGAAGCATGAGGAAATCTAATGGTTCAAGACAACTCCACGTTGAAAAAGGCTTGTGAAGATTTTTGCTCGAGAATTCCAGAGGGTTATTTTTGTCAAATTTGCTCTCACACCTTGGGTGTCATGTTTTCCAGTTGCAATACACGGGCATTTTTCATAGTAATAGTAATAATAATATGACTTCCATAATGCAACTAAATTTTATTTCACAACATATAAAAGAAAACAATGGAAAATAGGATGCTACATGCGCATGTGCTGGGGCTACTATGAAAGTTATTACAATAGGCATGCATATGTATATATATAAAAGACATAAACATATAAAATAACTCAGATGTCCATAGTTCTATTAAATCGTCCTAAGCTTATCCATCAAGGCGCATATAGCCAAGGTTTATAGCCCCTTTAGCTATCTCAAAACTTATAAGGGCATCGAACGCAGCATATCTGATTCTTTCAGAGCTCAATGGAGCAATCGCCCATCCGGAGTTCTTCAGTTGCTTGCACTCGTTGCCCTTCTCCAGATTCGTTCCCAACACAAAAATTGCTAGATCAAATAGCGACGGTGTAGATTTACCGCATGTTGTTTTTGGTATTTTAATGTGCGTCTGTAGGTCAATGGGATTTTTTACATGGAGGCCATATGGCTGAAGCATTTTTACGTCATTGCCAATTGCGGCTCCACAAAACAAGATATCTTCACGAGCAAGAAATTTGTTGAGCTCGTCTGGTATGTGAGGCGAGTGCACGATGTGGTACACCAAGCAATGATCTGCAAAACACAGTTGAAGTATGGCGGCGCATCGCTCCATTTCCGGGGGCAGGTCCTTCTGCTTCACCCCATCGACTTGGTCGGTGAACTCACAGTCTAGACCAACAATCTTCTTTTCTACAGTTTGGAGGGATTTCAACAAACTCTTGACCCATTCCTCAACGACGCCTGGTTCATTGGCGACCGTCACGGTTACCTTGAAGCCAGCAAGTTGCTCAAAGCGATGAACTGCAGGCTGAGCCACTAGAATGGCAGCAGAGTGATCATCATCCTCTGGAGATAGCGGAGGCAGCATAGTATAATCAAAGATGGAAATAGTGTGCGGCTGGAGTAGCTCCAAGGAGCATGGCGAAGCGAGCATATCATTAGCATTGTTCTCCTTAGGAAGAGCCCTGCAGTCATAGACCAAGTGAGCGATAGGGGATAGCATGAACAAATAAAACACATCTTTTTTTAGTATTACTACATGTCAACGCCAAACGAGTAGAACTATAAATAACTCAACACAAATTAGTCCCGTTCAATAGATGAAGAGTTCTTCTCAAAAGAAAAACTGAACTTGCTCAGAAACAAAATCCTAGATCTATATTGTGAAAATGAATCTGAGTGCCCATCTTTTTTTGTTTTGCAAGATGAATTAAAGCGCTCATCTTTGCCGTCACGCAATATACTGCTTGAAACTCCAATCTTCAAATGCATGAACTTTAAAAGAAAGCTGGGGCTAAATTGGACCAGGCAAAATTTTCAAGACATCGTACAGAGAAAATTTCACAAGCAAAACACCACAAATTCGTCCACAAGATGGCAAAATAAGACTGCATGAGCACATTGCCTATCATAAAATAAGAAGACAAAAAAATGAGTTGCAGTAGTATAATATTATACCTTGATGACTTTGTTTTGGCCTGCAGCGGCTCCATAGTCAGGTGTATTGCAAATTGCAATATCCACTATATGTACGCCGCAGATGTTTCTTCTCAGACTGATGGATTTTATGTGATGTGATCGAGGGGATGGTTTGTCAATCCGGCCAAAAGGGTGCTTATAAGCTAGCCGATTGGGATAAAAATAGCAAGCATTGATATTCGCGTTTTGGGAAGGAAACAATAAGGATTTTGGCACGATACTTATCCACAGCGATTTTTAATAGCTTTCTTTAGGTTTCATTCGCATCAAATAGCAAGTATTGATATTCGCGTCACCTTTTTTTATGTGAACGTGGTAGCTTTGGTTTACCATTTTTGAATGTGAATGTGCTCTAATTTTATTTAACGTTTTTGCATGCGAACCATGGTCTATTATCCTTTTTGTTTTAGGAATTTGGTCGATTTCACATTCACATAGGATGTATTTGGTTGTTCCTAGAAATTTTGCCTGCATTGCATGTGTCTCTCAGTTAGGCCGGTTGATAAAAAATCATCATGTGCATATCATTTCACTACTAGAAAAAGGCTTATAGGTGGCCCCTAACAAGTGGCGCGCGCATATAAGCACCCGCCACAGCTATTTTAAAAAATTTGCAGTGGCGGGTGCTATAAACTATTCACCTCTGGCTATACAAATAATAGTGACGGGCATAAGTAAGGACCCGCCATTCCGTCACTCTTGATAATTTCTTCACGGTCGGAAAGTGATAGTGGCGGCAACGTACAACAGGACCACCACTGGTGCCATGCTAATTAGTGGCGATCCGTTTCTTGCCACCGCCATAGACCCGCCCCCACCGGTTCCTAATTTTGTAAGAGTTTGCAGTGGTGGCTCCTATTACGCGCCCGTCACGTCTATATTTGCTCACGCTGCCACCTACCACTCAAATATAGCTGTGGCGGGTGCTATCTGCTGCCGGTCACTCTTATGCATGACCTTATCCGCCCCACCCACCACCCGCAGTCTACATTATCTATCTAGACATAAATCTTTCTCCCTCTGCCTCTCTCTCGCCACGCCGACGGCACGAGCATTGTGGCGTCCTCCGCCGCTGCCACCAGCTAGGTCGTCGTCCGCTGCCTCGGACGGCGTCATGGACCCAACCTTCCCTGTCGCCCGCGCCATTCGTCGCCGCCTCGAAGTCATCGGCCCTGCCATCCAACGCCACCTCCAACTACTTCCTTGTCACTATCGCGCGTGCCTTCCTCCGCCTCCGACGTCACCGGCGTCCCCATCAAACTCACCGTCCACCTCCGCCATCGTCCCCGCCCTTCCCACCATCTTCGTACGCCCCGGTAACCACACCTCCCGTCTCTCTGTTAATGGAGATGATAGTTATTCTCATTTATTGTACTTGTACATTAGCAACATTTCGCTAGTGTAGTTAAAAAATTTTATAGGATGTATTGTAGTTGCCGCTTGTTATATGATGTACCATTTAATCTTTGTAATTGGACGTCTTCAATTTGATTGCTTGTGCTAGAGGATTATGTAATCCATATACGGATCAAAATATGGTACAATATTTTATTCATGATGCAGATATTCGTAACTAACGTGATGAACCTACTTAAGAGTGAGAAATGTCCACTCAAAGGACATATATGGACCGTTGTCGTAGCAATTCTATCTTTTATATTGTCATAAATCTTCTTTCATGCAAATGTCTTTTATCTAAAGGTCAACTTGTTTAATGCATTTAGATGGAGAAGCCGGGATGCCTCGTTAGGATCCTACACCCGTAGACCGAACTTCTACAGCCGTAGGCATCGTCACGAGGATGGATGAGTACACGAAGATCATGCTCGACTATGCCGAGAGCGCTCGAGCAGCCACCAATAGCGCTCGGGCATACGTCAAGAGCACTGCAGCATATGCCGAGAGTGTGAGAAGAGCCGCTGAGAGAACAAGAGCAGCCACGCTGAGAGCACAAGAGCAGCCACCAAGAGTGCGCGAGCACCTGGCGGAGTGCGTGAGTAGCTATCAAATATGTGAGGACCGCCCAAGCCAAGATCACGAAGATGTTAGAAGGCGAGGAGACCTCATGATGGAGCTGAACTTTTACTTCTGAACTAGTAGTGCACTTCCTTTATGTGATCTATATGATCGATGCATGTGAACCGAATTTCTGTGTTACAATGATGGAGTTGAACTTTTGCTTCTGAACTACTAGTGAACTGCATTTATGTCATTTGTATTGTTGATGCTTCTGAACATATTTTCTATGATGCTCTGAAGATTGTTATATGACTCTTCTCCATGCGATTGGATAACTATGAGATTGACTTGCTAGCTTGTTTATTTATCTTTGTAGATGAGTTGTACTATGGGAAGAATCCAGGAGTCTATGATTCATGAAAGAAATGCAATGAACAAGTGGACGCTTAGGAGAACACTAGCACAAATGTCCGTGCGTTGCAACGGCGGGGAAATACCTGTTCTTATGAACCACGATTTGCTGCGTAAGGAACTATGTCAAGGGAGAATGGTCGTCGATGCAAAAAGATGCATAATTTAAGGACCATGATGTAGAACACATGGGGTGTGATTCAGAGTAAATTGATCTGATTGGCAATGTTATTCTTGGAAAAACTTTCGATCTATTTATCAAATATCATGGTAATATATTGAACATCATGAGTACTCTCTCCGTCCCAAAATTATTGTCTTAAATTAGTTTAGATACGGATGTATCAAGTCAGATGTATCTAATACTAAAACATGACTTGATACATCCGTATTTAGACAAATCTAAGACAAGAATTTTGGGACGGAGGGAGTACTAAAAATTACATCCATGCCGTGTGTTACAACATAATAAAACTTCATCACACTCTGACACTCCTAATCCAATTATTATGGTTTCTCAAAAAAAAAGTATAGTCAAATATCCCTAACATGAGGAAGAATTGTTCTTTCAAGCCCACCATCTCTACAAAACGTCTAACAAAATTATATATTTTTGTGTGGGGGGAATACATGCAGTTTTCAACTTGCGTCCCATGCTTCCGTAATGAGTAAACACCATAATGCTTTTGCAAAAAAAAAAATCAGAAAATCGGCTTACGGTAGAGAGTTGATCAAAATGCAATACTGCGTTTTTTATTGGCGTATATGTTTAAATGCGCAAGTGCATGTTATAATCCCAAAAGGTCCAGCGCTCTTGTTAGCTTCCTTATTCCCTTGACACAATGAACCAATTTAGCTTCTTGCGTGGATCCTCGTCTCAATCTCTTTCCAAATTAGCATGCTTGCACTGCTTTCCTTATTATCATGTCTAAATTTCCTTTAGCATAGACTGCTTTCCTTACTATTCTGGCTCAATTCCTTCTCATATCCTTTCCATCCTTTACTTCTTTATTTCTCTTGCTGCATGTTGAAACGTCGGTTGAAATCCTCTCTATAGAGCCGGAACTCAATTTTTACCCTTCACTTATTGATTTTCGAGATGACTCCTTGATACCCTGAAAACTGAAAGACCTATATAAGTTAGAAGGATTTGATGTAAAAAAGGCGAGGTGGTACTATTTAATAGATCAGATAACATTACATTTCAAATCAAAGATTCAGCTAGGTCGCCTGGTAGCACAATATTTACATGACTGTGAAGTTGCGAGTTCAATTCCTGGCCCAAACAAATGTTTTGCCCCTGCTTTTTTACCCCCTATGTGGGCTCCCAGGTAGAAATACAAACGCACAAAAGCCCAGCTAGAGGCCCAGCCGAGCGACACAAGGAAATATCGAACGCAGAGAAGTAGATCGCATATAAAAAATTTTTGCCATGAAACTTTACAGACAAGTAGTATGCATTCATATCTATGTGTGTATTATTAAAAGGAATTGAAACCTAACCTTTTTATTTTTTTAATTTTTCAAACATCAAGTTCCATAGGCTACACGTACATGCATGCATGTGTTTCAAAGATATAAGCTTTTTGTGGGGTATATGCATATTATTAATTTTCTAGATGGAATATATATCATGCATGTGTGTAAGCTCCCTTGGCTTTGAAGTATTTGTGCATTTCTTACATAGATGACAAATGCGTTGGGCTTTCTGTTATAAGCTCCATTTGATTAATAATGCATGGTTATGTAGTGTTCAGGTAGAATTTAGGACATCTGATGCTATAATAAAGGACTAAAAATGAATTTACTCATTTATTTTATTCTTTTTTGTGATATCTTCTAGCATATGTTTATTTTCACTGTCCGGGCCACCCGGATAGTTTGTATGAATACATACAAATAGTTTTTCTAAATGAAAAACAACAGTTACTTAGACTTAGATGGCCAGGCTACACAAACAATTAGAGTGAGATGATATATTCATGAGTATTTAGAAGCATGCATGGAAGGTTAACAACCAAGATATCGTGCTATCTAGAAACAATATTCACTTCAAATAGTGATGATGCAGATAGAGGAAGACAACATAATATTTATGATTTAATCATTAAAGAAATGGCTTGGCGTGGTAGGAAGCAAACATCAGTGCCATAGACATCGATGACTTTACCATATACTTACTAAAAATATCCCACATGTAGTTTGATCATGTTTTCTTTGGACACGTACACACATTCCAACTAAAATACTATTTGTATTTTAAATGATCTATCAAGGGGAACTGACAATCAACAATGGAAGAGATAAATATGAACATTGGTATGGAATTATATGGCATTGCATGGAAGAGCGCCGATTTTTTCATGGAACAATTCACAAATAACGCAGTAAAAACGTAATTCCAAAATATTATCTCTTTTCCAGATATGCAAAATTTGGTCTTTTTAATATATCTTAACTGCCGATGGAAAAATAGTGGTGGAGATGTTTTTTTCTAAATATAAATATTAGAGAATGGCACAAAAGATCTAGAAGCATACATATGAATATGAGGATATATGACAGTGTGCTAATAGATAGTGTTGGAACAGATAACAATGTATGGCTGCAAATAATCAATTTTTTCATTTTATCGATAAAAATTCTAAAACAATATTTGATGCAAAGATAAATGAACATGGATGAAAAGGTGAAACCGTGAAATCTGGAGATTAGTACCAAAGCCAATGGTTTCACATGGTGGGATACATGCATTGGTCCTTTTGATATTTCATTGTGGGACAACCATATCATTTGAAACAACTTTATCAAAAATGTAGCCAAGTTTAACCATATTTTATAATACTATATATTTAAGCTATATTTGTTTATATAAATACATATATAGGAATAAATTGAACGGACAAACATTCGTAGAGCAAAACCAACAAAATAAATAAAGTTGTAAAGGAAGTCTAGCCGCGCAAATGCGCGGGTCACCCAGCTAGTTATATATATAATTGCGATCACGATGAACAAGATGCATAGGATAAAACTTCTGATGAAATTCCAATTTCAATCATTTGTAGTTCCATGATCCCATATCATCACATAGCCTGTACCATGTCAATCCATCTCCCTTCAAAGATAAAGGGAAGAACTTCTTCTTAATAACATCACCGGGTATACCTGCAAGCTTAAATAATCCACAAACTTCATCCACGTATATTAGGTGCTCATCAGGATGCTTTGTTCCGTCTCTTGCAAAAGGATTAGCTAGCAGATTTTCTATCATACCCGAAGGAATCTCAAAGTAGACATTTTTATTTTCAGTAGGTTCAGTAGGTTGAGGAGCAACTCTTTGCTCTATTGGTCGGGGTGAAGATACCCCGAAGAAGCCCCTCAGAGGGTTACTTTCCGTAGTAACAAGTGACAGTAAATTTCAGCAGACTATATAAATTTTTCCTTACCAAATTCCACCTACCAAAGGTGCTTCACTCCCCAGCAACGGCGCCAGAAAAGAGTCTTGATGACCCACAAGTATAGGGGATCTATCGTAGTCCTTTCGATAAGTAAGGGTGTCGAACCCAACGAGGAGCAGAAGGAAATGATAAGCAGTTTTCAACAAGGTATTCTCTGCAAGCACTGAAATTATAGGTAACAGATAGTTTTGTGATAAGATAATTGGTAACAAGCAACAAGTAACAAAAGTAAATAAAGTGCAGCAAGGTGGCCCAATCCATTTTGTAGCAAAGGACAAGCCTGGACAAACTCTTATATAGAGAAAAGCGCTCCCGGGGACACATGGGAATTATCGTCAAGCTAGGTTTCATCATGATCATATGATTCGCGTTCGGTACTTTGATAATCTGATATGTGGGTGGACCGGTGCTTGGGTACTGCCCTAACTTGGACAAGTATCCCACTTATTATTAACCTCTATTGCAAGCATTCGCAACTACAACAAAAGTATTAAGGTAAACCTAACCATAGCATGAAATATATGGATCCAAATCAGGCCCTTACGAAGCAACGCATAAACTAGCGTTTAAGCTTTTGTCACTCTAGCATCCCATCATCTACTTATTACTTCCCAATGCCTTCCTCTAGGCCCAAATAATGGTGAAGTGTCATGTAGTCGACGTTCACATAACACCACTAGAGGAGAGACAACATACATCTCATAAAAATATCGAACGAATACCAAATTCACATGACTACTAATAGCAAGACTTCTTCCATGTCCTCAGGAACAAACGTAACTACTCACAAAGCATATTCATGTTCATAATCAGAGGAGTATTAATATGCATAAAGGATCTAAACGTATGATCTTCCACCAAATAAACCAACTAGCATCAACTACAAGG
Organism: Triticum aestivum; assembly: GCF_018294505.1. Lineage (NCBI taxonomy): Eukaryota > Viridiplantae > Streptophyta > Magnoliopsida > Poales > Poaceae > Triticum > Triticum aestivum. Next base: position 726,486,274 of record NC_057812.1, read on the forward strand.
ACTAATCAACACAACTAGCAACCCACAGGTACCAATCCCAGACTTAGAGACAAGAATTGGATACAAGAGATGACATAGGGTTTGAGAGGAGATGATGTTGGTGAAGGTGTTGATGGATATTGACCCCCTCCCAATGAGAGGATCGTTGGTGATGACGATGGTGATGATTTCCCCCTCCCGGAGGGAAGTGTCCCCGGCAGAACAGCTCTGCTGGAGCCCTAGATTGGATCCACCAAGGTTCCATCTCGTGGCGGTGGAGTCTCGTCCCGAAAGCTTGCTTATGATTTTTTTCCTCATCGAAAAACTCCATATAGCAGAAGATGGGCATCGGAGGGCCACGGGGCAGGGGGCATCCCCAGGGTGGTAGGGCGCGCCCCCACCTCGTGGTCAGGGTGTGGCCCCCCTCCGGAAATTCTTGCGCTCAGTATTTTTTATATATTCTAAAAATGACTTCCGTGAATTTTCAGGACTTTTGGAGCTGTGCAGAATACGTCTCTAATATTTGCTCCTTTTCCAGCCCAGAATCCCAGCTGCCGGCATTCTTCCTCTTTATGTAAACCTTGTAAAATAAGAGAGAATAGGCATAATTATTGTGACATAACGTGTAATAACAACCCATAATGCAATAAATATCGATATAAAAGCAGGACGCAAAATGGGTGTATCATGGGGACAGCTGGCTGGCGCGAAGCAAAAACACAGCCAACAAGGCAGGCCCCTATGAGGCCAAGAACATCACCGGCAAGCTCCGGCGCAATAGACACAGATGCCGAAGCAATGGTGATAACACCGATGACACCACAGTGAACGCCGGATTCAACGGCTCCATGGGAGAAAAGGTCCAGGAGAAGATGGTGGTATAGAGGTGAAGGAAATATGCCCTAGAGGTAATAATAAAGTTATTATTTATTTCCTTATATCATGATAAAACTTTATTATTCATGCTAGAATTGTATTAACCGAAAACATAATACATGTGTGAATACATAGACAAACAGAGTGTCACTAGTATGCCTCTACTTGACTAGCTCGTTAATCAAAGATGGTTATGTTTCCTAACCATGGACAAAAGAGTTGTCATTTGATTAACGGGATCACATCATTAGTTGAATGATCTGATTGACATGACCCATTCCATTAGCTTAGCACCCGATCGTTTAGTATGTTGCTATTGCTTTCTTCATGACTTATACATGTTCCTATGACTATGAGATTATGTAACTCCCGTGTGCCAGAGGAACACTTTGTGTGCAACCAAACGTCACAACGTAACTGGGTGATTATAAAGGTGCTCTACAGGTGTCTCCAAAGGTACATGTTGGGTTGACGTATTTCGAGATTAGGATTTGTCACTCCGATCATCGAAGAGGTATCTCAGGGCCCTCTCGGTAATGCACATCACTTAAGCCTTGCAAGCATTGCAACTAATGAGTTAGTTGCGGGATGATGTATTACGGAACAAGTAAAGAGACTTGTGTAACGAGATTGAACTAGGTATTGGATACCAACGATCGAATCTCGGGCAAGTAACATACCGATGACAAAGGGAACAACGTATGTTGTTATGCGGTCTGACCGATAAAGATCTTCGTAGAATATGTAGGAGCCAATATGGGCATCCAGGTCCCGCTATTGGTTACTGACCGGAGACGTATCTCGGTCATGTCTACATTGTTCTCGAACCCATAGGGTCCGCACGCTTAAGGTTTCGATGACAGTTATATTATGAGTTTATACGTTTTGATGTACCGAAGGTTGTTCGGAGTCCCGGGTGAGATCACGGACATGACAAGGAGTCTCGAAATGGTCGAGACATAAAGATTGATATATTGGAAGCCTATGTTTGGATATCAAAAGTGTTCCGGGTGAAATCGGGATTTTACCGGAGTACCGGGAGGTTACCGGAACCCCCCGGGAGCTATATGGGCCTTAGTGGGCCTTAGTGGAAGAAGACGAGAGGCGGCCAGGGCTGGGCCGCGCGCCCCTCCCCCCTAGTCCGAATAGGACAAGGAGAGAGGGGGCCGGCGCCCCCTCCTTCTCTCTCTCTCTTTTCCACCTCGCGAATCCTATTCCAACTAGGATTGGGGGAGAAGTCCTACTCCCGGAGGGAGTAGGACTCCTCCTGGCGCGCCCTATGATGGCCGGCCGGCCTCCCCCTCTTGAACCTTTATATACGGAGGCAGGGGCACCCCAGAGACACGCAAGTTGATCCACGTGATCATATTCTTAGCCGTGTGCGGCGCCCCCTTCCACCATAGTCCTCGATAATATTCTAGCGGTGCTTAGGCGAAGCCCTGCGACGGTAGTCAAGATCGTCACCACGCCGTCCTGCTGATGGAACTCTTCCCCTACACTTTGCTGGATCGGAGTCCGGGGATCGTCATCGAGCTGAACGTGTGCTAGAACTCGGAGGTGCCGTAGTTTCGGTGCTTGATCGGTCGGGCCGTGTAGACGTACGACTACATCAACCAAACGCTTCCGTTGTCGATCTACAAGGGTACGTAGATCACACTCTCCCCTCTCGTTGCTATGCATCACCATGATCTTGCGTGTGCGTAGGAAATTTTTGAAATTACTACATTCCCCAACAATGGCATCCGAGCCTAGGTTTTATGTGTTGATGTTATATGCACGAGTAGAACACAAGTGAGTTGTGGGCGATATAAGTCATACTACTTACCAGTATGTCATACTTTGGTTTGGCGGTATTGTTGGACGAAGCGGCCCGGACCAACATTACGCGTACGCTTATGCGAGATCGGTTCTCTCGACGTGCTTTGCACATAGGTGGCTTGCGGGTGACAGTTTCTCCAACTTTAGTTGAACCAAGTGTGGCTACGCCCGGTCCTTGTGAAGGTTAAAACAACACCAACTTGACAAACTATCATTGTGGTTTTGATGCGTAGGTAAGAGTGTTTCTTGCTTAAGCCCGTAGCAGCCACGTAAAACTTGCAACAACAAAGTAGAGGACGTCTAACTTGTTTTTCCAGGGCATGTTGTGATGTGATATGGTCAAGACATGATGCTAAATTTTATTGTATGAGATGATCATGTTTTGTAACCGAGTTATCGGCAACTGGCAGGAGTCATATGGTTGTCGCTTTATTGTATGCAATGCAATGGCGCTGTAATGCTTTACTTTATCACTAAGCGGTAGCGATAGTCGTGGAAGCATAAGATTGGCGAGACTACAACGATGCTACGATGGAGATCAAGGTGTCGCACTGGTGACGATGGTGATCATGACGGTGCTTCGGAGATGGAGATCACAGGCACAAGATGATGATGGCCATATCATATCACTTATATTGATTGCATGTGATGTTTATCTTTTATGCATCTTATCTTGCTTTGATTGACGGTAGCATTATAAGATGATCTCTCACTAAAATTATCAAGAAGTGTTCTCCCTGAGTATGCACCGTCGCGAAAGTTCTTCGTGCTGAGACACCACGTGATGATCGGGTGTGATAGGCTCTACGTTCAAATACAACGGGTGCAAAACAGTTGCACCCGCGGAATACTCAGGTTATACTTGACGAGCCAAGCATATGCAGATATGGCCTCGGAACACGAAGACCGAAAGGTCGAGCGTGAATCATATAGTAGATATGATCAACATAGTGATGTTCACCAATGAAACTACTCCATCTCACGTGATGATCGGACATGGTTTAGTTGATTTGGATCACGTGATCACTTAGAGGATTAGAGGGATGTCTATCTAAGTGGGAGTTCTTTAAGTAATTTGATTAATTGAACTTAAATTTATCATGAACTTAGTACCTGATAGTATCTTGCTTATGTATGTTTGATTGTAGATAGATGGCCCGTGCTATTGTTCCGTTGAATTTTAATGTGTTCCTTGAGAAAGCAAAGTTGAAAGATGATGGTAGCAATTACACGGACTGGGTCCGTAACTTGAGGATTATCCTCATTGCTGCACAGAAGAATTATGTCCTGGAAGCACCGCTGGGTGCCAGGCCTGCTGCTGGAGCAACACCAGATGTTATGAACGTCTGGCAGAGCTAAGCTGATGACTACTCGATAGTTCAGTGTGCCATGCTTTACGGCTTAGAATCGGGACTTCAACGACGTTTTGAACGTCATGGAGCATATGAGATATTCCAGGAGTTGAAATTAATATTTCAAGCAAATGCCCGAATTAAGAGATATGAAGTCTCCAATAAGTTCTATAGCTGCAAGATGGAGGAGAACAGTTCTGTCAGTGAGCATATACTCAAAATGTCTGGGTATAATAATCACTTGATTTAGATGGGAGTTAATCTTCCAGATGATTGCGTCATTGATAGAATTCTCCAATCACTGCCACCAAGCTACAAGAGCTTCGTGATGAACTATAATATGCAAGGGATGAATAAGACTATTCCCGAGCTCTTCGCAATGCTGAAAGCTGCGGAGGTAGAAATCAAAAAAGGAGCATCAAGTGTTGATGGTTAACAAGACCACTAGTTTCAAGAAAAAGGGCAAAGGGAAGAAGAAGGGGAACTTCAAGAAGAACAGCAAGCAAGTTGCTGCTCAAGAGAAGAAACCCAAGTCTGGACCTAAGCCTGAAACTGATTGCTTCTACTGCAAGCAGACTGGTCACTGGAAGCGGAACTGCCCCAAGTATTTGGCGGATAAGAAGGATGGCAAGGTGAACAAAGGTATATGTGATATACATGTTATTGATGTGTACCTTACTAATGCTTGCAGTAGCACCTGGGTATTTGATACTGGTTCTGTTGCTAATATTTGCAACTCGAAATAGGGACTACGGATTAAGCGAAGATTGGCTAGGGACAAGGTGACGATGCGCGTGGGAAACGGTTCCAAAGTCGATGTGATCGCGGTCGGCACGCTACCTCTACATCTACCATCGGGATTAGTATTAGACCTAAATAATTGTTATTTGGTGCCAGCGTTGAGCATGAACATTATATTTGGATCTTGTTTAATGCGAGACGGTTATTGATTTAAATCAGAGAATAATGGTTGTTCTATTTATATGAGTAATATCTTTTATGGTCATGCACCCTTGAAGAGTGGTCTATTCTTATTGAATCTCGATAGTAGTGACACACATATTCATAATGTTGAAGCCAAAAGATGCAGAGTTGATAATGATGGTGCAACTTATTTGTGGCACAACCGTTTAGGTCATATCGGTGTAAAGCGCACGAAGAAACTCCATACTGATGGACTTTTGGAACCAATTGATTATGAATCACTTGGTACTTGCGAACCGTGCCTCATGGGCAAGATGACTAAAACACCGTTCTCCGGTACTATGGAGAGAGCAACAGATTTGTTGGAAATCATACATACAGATGTATGTGGTCTGATGAATATTGAGGCTTGTGGCGGATATCGTTATTTTCTCACCTTCACAGATGACTTAAGCAGATATGGGTATATCTACTTAATGAAACATAAGTCTGAAACATTTGAAAAGTTCAAAGAATTTCAGAGTGAAGTTGAAAACCATCGTAACAAGAAAATAAAGTTTCTACGATCTGATCATGGAGGAGAATATTTGAGTTACGAGTTTGGTGTACATTTGAAACAATGCGGAATAGTTTCGCAACTCACACCACCCGGAACACCACAACATAATGGTGTGTCCGAACGTCGTAATCATACTTTACTAGATATGGTGCGATCTATGATGTCTCTTACTGATTTACCGCTATCGTTTTGGGGTTATGCTTTAGAGACAGCCGCATTCACGTTAAATATGACACCATCAAAATCCGTTGAGACGACGCTTTATGAACTATGGTTTGGCGAGAAACCAAAGTTGTCATTTCTGAAAGTTTGGGGCTGCGATGCTTATGTGAAAAAGCTTCAACCTGATAAGCTCGAAGCCAAATCGGAGAAATGTGTCTTCATAGGATATCCAAAGGAAACTATTGGATACACCTTCTATCACAGATCCGAAGGCAAGACTTTTGTTGCTAAGTTCGGAAACTTTCTGGAGAAGGAGTTTCTCTCGATAGATGTGAGTGGGAGGAAAGTAGAACTTGACGAGGTAACTATACCTGCTCCCTTATTGGAAAGTAGTACATCACAGAAACCTATTTCTGCGACACCTACACCAATTAGTGAGGAAGCTAATGATAATGATCATGAAACTTCAGGACAGGATACTACTAAACCTCGTAGATCAACCAGAGTGAGATCCGCGCCAGAGTGGTACGGTAATCCTGTTCTGGAAGTCATGCTGCTAGATCATGATGAACCTACGAATTATGAAGAAGCGATGGTGAGCCTAGATTCCGCAAAATGGCTTGAAGCCATGAAATCTGAGATGGGATCCATGTATGAGAACAAAGTATGGACTTTGGTTGACTTGCCTGATGATCAGCAAGCAATTGAGAATAAATGGATCTTCAAGAAGAAGACTGGCGCTCACGGTAATATTACTGTCTACAAAGCTCGACTTGTCGCAAAAGGGTTTCGGCAAGTTCAAGGGGTTGACTACGATGAGACCTTCTCACCCGTAGCGATGCTTAAGTCTGTCCGAATCATGTTACCAATTGCCGCATTTTATGATTATGAAATTTGGCAGATGGATGTCAAAACTGCATTCCTGAATGGATTTCTGGAAGAAGAGTTGTATATGATGCAACCAGAAGGTTTTGTCGATCCAAAGGGAGCTAATAAAGTGTCCAAGCTCCAGCGATCCATTTATGGACTGGTGCAAGCCTCTCGGAGTTGGAATAAACGCTTTGATAGTGTGATCAAAGCATTTGGTTTTATACAGACTTTCGGAGAAGCCTGTATTTACAAGAAAGTGAGTGGGAGCTCTGTAGCATTTCTGATATTATATGTGGATGACATATTACTGATTGGAAATAATATAGAATTTCTGGATAGCATAAAAGGATACTTGAATAAGAGTTTTTCAATGAAAGACCTCGGTGAAGCTGCTTACATATTAGGCATAAAGATCTATAGAGATAGATCAAGACGCTTAATTGGACTTTCACAAAGCACATACCTTGACAAGATTTTGAAGAAGTTCAAAATGGATCAAGCAAAGAAAGGGTTCTTGCATGTGTTACAAGGTGTGAAGTTGAGTCAGACTCAATGCCCGACCACTGCAGAAGATAGAGAGAAAATGAAAGATGTTCCCTATGCTTCAGCCATAGGCTCTATCACGTATGCAATGCTGTATACCAGACCTGATGTGTGCCTTGCTATAAGTTTAGCAGGGAGGTACCAAAGTAATCTAGGAGTGGATCACTGGACAGCGGTCAAGAACATCCTGAAGTACCTGAAAAGGACTAAGGATATGTTTCTCATATATGGAGGTGACAAAGAGCTCATCGTAAACGGTTACGTTGATGCAAGCTTTGACACTGATCCGGACGATTCTAAATCGCAAACCGGATACGTGTTTACATTAAACGGTGGAGCTGTCAGTTGGTGCAGTTCTAAACAAAGCGTCGTGGCAGGATCTACATGTGAAGCGGAGTACATAGCTGCTTCGGAAGCAGCAAACGAAGGAGTCTGGATGAAGGAGTTCATATCCGATCTAGGTGTCATACCTAGTGCATCGGGTCCAATGAAAATCTTTTGTGACAATACTGGTGCAATTGCCTTGGCAAAGGAATCTAGGTTTCACAAAAGAACCAAGCACATCAAAAGACGCTTCAATTCCATCCGGGATCTAGTCCAGGTGAGAGACATAGAGATTTGCAAGATACATACGGAGCTGAATGTAGCAGACCCGTTGACTAAGCCTCTTCCACGGGCAAAACATGATCAGCACCAAAGCTCCATGGGTGTTAGAATCATCACTGTGTAATCTAGATTATTGACTCTAGTGCAAGTGGGAGACTGAAGGAAATATGCCCTAGAGGCAATAATAAAGTTATTATTTATTTCCTTATATCATGATAAAAGTTTATTATTCATGCTAGAATTGTATTAACCGAAAACATAATACATGTGTGAATACATAGACAAACAGAGTGTCACTAGTATGCCTCTACTTGACTAGCTCGTTAATCAAAGATGGTTATGTTTCCTAACCATGGACAAAAGAGTTGTCATTTGATTAAGGGGATCACATCATTAGTTGAATGATCTGATTGACATGACCCATTCCATTAGCTTAGCACCCGATCGTTTAGTATGTTGCTATTGCTTTCTTCATGACTTATACATGTTCCTATGACTATGAGATTATGTAACTCCCGTGTGCCAGAGGAACACTTTGTGTGCAACCAAACGTCACAACGTAACTGGGTGATTATAAAGGTGCTCTACAGGTGTCTCCAAAGGTACATGTTGGGTTGACGTATTTCGAGATTAGGATTTGTCACTCCGATCGTCGGAGAGGTATCTCAGGGCCCTCTCGGTAATGCACATCACTTAAGCCTTGCAAGCATTGCAACTAATGAGTTAGTTGCGGGATGATGTATTACGGAACGAGTAAAGAGACTTGCCGGTAACGAGATTGAACTAGGGATTGGATACCAACGATCGAATCTCGGGCAAGTAACATACCGATGACAAAGGGAACAACGTATGTTGTTATGCGGTCTGACCGATAAAGATCTTCGTAGAATATGTAGGAGCCAATATGGGCATCCAGGTCCCGCTATTGGTTATTGACCGGAGACGTATCTCGGTCATGTCTACATTGTTCTCGAACCCGTAGGGTCCGCACGCTTAAGGTTTCGATGACAGTTATATTATGAGTTTATACGTTTTGATGTACCGAAGGTTGTTCGGAGTCCCGGATGAGATCACGGACATGACGAGGAGTCTAAAAATGGTCGAGACATAAAGATTGATATATTGAAAGCCTATGTTTGGATATCGGAAGTGTTCCGGGTGAAATTGGTATTTTACCGGAGTACCGGGAGGTTACCGGAACCCCCCTGGAGCTATATGGGCCTTAGTGGGCCTTAGTGAAAGAAGAGGAGAGGCGGCCAGGGCTGGGCCGCGCGCCCCTCCCTCCTAGTCCGAATAGGACAAGGAGAGAGGGGGCCGGCGCCCCCTCCTTCTCTCTCTCTCTTTTCCACCTCGCGAATCCTATACCAACTAGGATTGGGGGAGAAGTCCTACTCCCGGAGGGAGTAGGACTCCTCCTGGCGCGCCCTATGATGGCCGGCCGGCCTCCCCCTCTTGAACCTTTATATACGGAGGAAGGGGCACCCCAGAGACACACAAGTTGATCCACGTGATCATATTCTTAGCCGTGTGCGGCGCCCCCTTCCACCATAGTCCTCGATAATATTGTAGCGGTGCTTAGGCGAAGCCCTGCGACGGTAGTACATCAAGATCGTCACCACGCCGTCGTGCTGACGGAACTCTTCCCCGACACTTTGCTGGATCGGAGTCCGGGGATCGTCATCGAGCTGAACGTGTGCTAGAACTCGGAGGTGCCGTAGTTTCGGTGCTTGATCGGTCGGGCCGTGTAGACGTACGACTACATCAACCAAACGCTTCCGTTGTCGATCTACAAGGGTACGTAGATCACACTCTCCCCTCTCGTTGCTATGCATCACCATGATCTTCCGTGTGCGTAGCGATGCCGCGGCGGTTCTCCCCCATCATCAGCACGATTGTGCAATGGGGAGACATCTCCAAGATGTCGGTGGCCGAGGCTATGGGGCGTCTTCGAACATTCGAAGAAAGCGAGTCTGATCACCATGATGACCGTGGCGGCAAGGAAGATCAGTTGCTCCTCATGACACGTGCGCTTGAGTCGCTGTTGCAGAAGAAAAAGGGTGCGTCAGACGCCAGCAGCAGCGGAACAAAAGGAAAAGGGCCTCCTGTCCGTGAGCAGGCTGGACGAGGTGACCGTGGCCACCGCGGAAAGAAGGGCGGCAATGGCAATGGGAAACAAAAGAAGCACCGTAAGTTTGACATTTCAAAAGTTAAATGTTTCAACTGTGATGTAAATGGTCATTTTGCCTCTGATTGTCCGGAACCGAAGCAAGAGAAAGCACATCTTGCAGAAAAAGAAGAAGATGATGATCCAGGACTACTCATGATTGTGGCGTGTGAGGAAGCATGTGACCCCAGCTGAGGTGACAGAGACCGTAATGATGAATGAGGAAAGAGTGGTGCCCAAGTTGATAGGTGAGCAGCAAAAGGACGCCTGGTACTTAGATGCAGGGGCAAGTATCCACATGTCAGGCTGTAAGGAGTTGTTTGCTGATCTTGATGATGGGGTGAAAGGTACAGTACGTTTTGATGACGGCTCACTAGTTGATATACAGGGAAGATGCAAGGTTATACTTCAGTGCAAAACTGGTGAACATCGTGTGCTGACAAGTGTGTCCTACATTCCTCGCCTGAGAAGCAACATCATCAGTATAGGCCAGCTTGATGAGGTTGGTGTCAAAACTGCAGTTGAGCATGGATACATGGTCGTGTCCGATCAAGGGAAGGTGGTTGCCAAAGTGAAAAGGTCACCAAACCGGTTGTACATACTGCAGGCAACTCGAGCATAGCCGGTGTATTTGGTGGCAAATTATGGTGAAGCAGAGTGGTTGTGGCATGCACGTTTTGGACATGTAAATTTCAGAACATGGCGTGAGATGTCTCAACAAAACTTGGTGGAAGGGATGCCACACATAGACCATCTGGAGCAAGTTTGTGATTCCTGCCTTGCTGGGAAGCATCACCGCACCCCCTTTCCAAAGACAGTGATGTACCGAGCGGTAGCTCCACTCGAGCTTGTTCACGCAGATCTTTGCGGCCCAATCTCACCACTGACGCCCGGCAAGCGAAGGTATTTTGTTCTGATAGTCGATGACCTTACTAGGTATATGTGGGTGTCTCTGATCAGGAGTAAGGATGAGGCACTGGATGCTCTCAAGAAATGGCATAATCGTGCAGAAATAGAGGCGGGTCACAAGCTGAAGGCACTGTGAACAGATCACGGAGGTGAGTTCCACTCAAATGAATTTGGTGCCTACTGTGATAGTCTTGGTGTGAAGCATTTTCTGGCGGCACCATATTCGCCCCAGCAGAATGGGGTTGCAGAGAGGAGGCATAGGACCATTGTTGAGATGCCCCGTAGCCTTCTGAAGAACAAAAAATTGCCTGGGAAGCTGTGGGGTGAGGCAGTAGCCACTGCTGTATATCTGCTGAATCGGGCGTCCACTAGAAGTGTAAAAGGAATGACGCCGTATGAGGGCTGGTTCAGAAAGAAGCCAAAGGTACACCATTTGCGCACCTTTGGTTGCATCATTCATGTGAAGAATGTTAGTTCTAATCTTGTTACAGGTCAATAGTTCATATCATGCATGCATATTTAGTTAGAGGTTAATTAGTGTGCATGGACCATTCACGTGATGGTTGCGTACGTGTGTGTTTTGAGTCGTTGCATGTACGTAGAAATTGTAGCCAGAAGCGTGCTTGTTCACGTTGCGGCGTGTGGGTTTGTTTAGACCACGATCAAGTCGTGGGATGGCACGACATAGGTGGATCATGGAGTTAGTTTCGGCCGATTCGTCCGGATGTTATCCTTGTAATCTCTCAGGTTGTTACGGGAGAAAGAATAAGAGGAGAAAAAAGCAAGAAAAGAGGCAAGTTGTTGAACCTCGGAAAACTCTGGTACTCCGGTGTTCGTCGTCGCCTCTCTCTCTCGTTCCTCTCCACCGTGTTCGCGTGTCTAGCCTCGCATTTGTTCCAACAATTGGTATACATAGCTAGGTCGCGGGGCGTTTTCATGGCAGTCATCGAAGGAGTTCGGCAACAGCGGCGATGGGTGATACTTCTCCGAAGAGTAGTGATGGGAAGAGCGGCGGCGGCGGGAAGTACACGCCGCCAGCAGCCAGGAAGGCTACTGCAGCGGATGGCGGGGCTGTCGTGCTCGCTACCCCGTCGAGGGCCATGATTGTGCCCGGCCAGTATCCGATGCTGACGGACACCAAGTACTCGCTGTGGCCGCGAAGATGATGGTCCTGATGAAGCCGTTGCGTGTTTGGTCCGCGATTGAAGGCTCCGGTGAGTATGATCAGGCTACGGACGAGGGGGCGTTCGCCGCACTCTCTCAATCCGTTCCGGATCACGTCATGCTGTAAGTTGCGGAGTGCGACACCGCGCGTGAGGCGTGGGAGATGATACGGTGTGCGCGCCTCAGCGATGATCGCGTGAGGAAGGCGCATGAACGACAACTGAAGAGACAGTTCGATCGCCTCGACATGGCTGATGGGGAGACGATCCCGGAGTTCTCCAAGAAGCTCATCCCGCTAGTGAGCGAGATCCGCTCCCTCGGCGTCAAACTTGAAGATGAGGCCATGGTGGAGCGTCTCTTCAGCGTCGTTCCAGGCCGTTTCATGGACATCGTCAACACCATTGAGCAATAAGATGATGTCTCAGCGATGAATGTACAAGAGGCGATTGGGCGTCTCACCGCGATTGGAGCAGAACCAGCGCGATCGTCGTCACATTGGCGGCGATGAAGGCGAGAAGCTGATGCTGGTTTCACGTGCCCAGCTAGAGGAGTTGGTCCTTAAAGAGAAGAAGAAAGGGGAGGGCTCCAGCAGCGGCAACAAGAACGACGACGAAGGGCACAGTGGTGGCCGTGGCGACAAGGAAAAAACCCGCGGCAAGTTTGACAAGTCGAAGATTACCTGCTTTGAGTGCGGGGAAAAAGGCACTTCAAGTCTGAGTGTGAGGCATGGAAGAAAGAGAAGGCGCTCCTAGCTACTGCCGACGTCGACGAGCCCGCGCTGCTCATGGCTGTGGCATGTGAGCTTGCACCTGAGGTGGAAGACACCACCCCGCGCTGCTCATGGTTGTGGCATATGAGCTTGCACCTGAGGTGGAAGACACCACGAGTGTGGTTGAGCCTACAGAGATGGAGGCAGAGGGCAGCCATGCACTGGGCGGCGACTACTTCGTGTCGTCTGATGCATTCATGGAGGCTGAGGTCAAGCGGCTGCGTGGTGCGTTGGCCGCTGTTAATGCAAAGATTTTTTGTGAAGCCTGGGCGAGTTTAAGCCTAAGAGCATCTCCAACGGGTCGACCCAAACGGACGGCGTTTTTGTCCACTTTTTGTTCGTTTGGGTCGGCCGCCTGCCTGCCGTCCGTCCTCTTTTAGTTTTGGGTCGGAAGTGCGCCCAACGGGCCGACCCATTTCATGACCGCGCGTGTTTAAAATCATGCCGTCGCCATGGTTTTGGCGCTCCAGCGCGCGGGAAAGGTTCGCGCGCGCGGGGAAAGCGGCCGCTGGTTTTGATGCTCCACCGCGCGGGAAAGGTTCACACACGCGCCGCGGCCGGCGCTCCCTCCACACTCTGTCCGCCGCCCACTCTCGCTGCCTCTGCACCACCATGTCGATCCGCCGCCCGGGCGCTTCGGATTTTCGCGGAGTCCGTGAGCGCCGCTCCGGCGCCTTCTCCTTCGAGATCTGGTTTTGCGAGAAATGTCTCATCCTTGGCTCCTTCGACACCGCAGAGGAGGCGGCCCGCGCGCACAACGCGGCGGCGTGGTGCCTCCTGAGGCCTCGTCAGGATATGAATTTTCCCAATGTGTCGAGCCAGCGGGCGCAGGATCTGACGCCTCTCCCGCGGCTTTTCACCAACGAGGATCGTCGTCCACCGGAGGCGGCAGCGTCGCCTCGCCATCGCAGAGAAGGACGTGGAAGCCTTGGTGGTGTGGCGAGGAGGCTTCCCGCAGGACATCGTCGACGAGCGCCAGTTCTACAAGCAATTGAGGTTGGAGAGGGACGCGAGGAGGAGAGAGCGAGCCGCCTATCGGGAGGACAAGCGTCCGCGGAAGCAGTTAGCTCAATTGAAATTGAAGCTACGACAAACGTCGGGTTGGGACTTTGAAGACGAGCAGCTTGCTGACGCCTACATTCAGACGTCGGAGGAGGACATTACCGAGTCGGAGTCAGAAAGCGATGAGTAGTAGTCTTTTTCTTTTATCTGTGTACGCTAGAACTATCTATGTATCCATTTTAATCTGAAAATATGGCCGGCGGCATCGGCGACGTAGCAGGAGGGCGAGGGTGTGAATCCAATGTGCCACCGACCAGCGGGCCCGGTGAGGAAAGAGGGCGGGCGCGCGCGCGTCCGTCTTGTGTCCGCGCCGACACAAATCAGGCTCAAAAATGGACCAGGAATGGGTCGGCAGGCGGATGAAAGCGGACGTGCGTCCGTTTGGGTCGGCGCATTGGGCCGGCTTTTTTGTCCGCGCCGACCCAAACGGACGGCCGCGGACGAAATGGGTCGCCCCATTGAAGTTGCTCTAAGTGTCTAATAAAAAACCAGAAACGAGTGTTCGGATACATAATATATAAAATAGCATCAAACTTTCAAATCACAAATCTACATTAATAATGTAGTGAAAATATAACCATATTAATCACACAAATGTAATTTCACAGTGATATAATATATAATATACCAAAATTTAGTTTCATAAACCAAAATATACTTGATACTTAATACCTTAAGTGATAGAACCGGGGCCACACAGAACCAAACTCATCATATTACTCACAAAAGTATAGCTGTCCAAATTATCATCCAAACATCCTAGCAGAGACAAGATGAAAAAAAAATGGATTTTAATATTCACATAAATCAAGTGTTGTGATTTGCGAATATATTCAAGAAAAACACGAGGCAATACGAGATGGTGCTTGTGGCTCTATTTCTATTTGTGGTTGCACACCATGCACACTTTTTGCCAAAACCTCCTCATCGCTCAAATTTAATGATTTAAAATTTAGATTTAATATTTATATGTAGAACAAATCCCTAAACAAGAACAAAACTCATAAATTGGTAATCATCCCTGATGACCAATTTTCCTTGCCGTGACCTCAAAATTAAAGGCCTAATAAGTCTATGAATCTCACCTAATTCTGAAAAAGGGGACAAGTAGGCCATGATGCAAAGGATTCCTCAGAGTCTCGGATGGATTAGCTCCAGCTCCGCCCGCTGCCAGCCGCGCCCCTAGGCTGCCGGTCTGTCTCTGTCTCCAATGAACCGAGGATGCGGCCGTCTCGAGCGAACAGAAATTAACCGAACGGAGCGGGGAGGTGAAGGCGTGGAGCGATGGACCGATCGTTTCCTTCTCATCTCTAGTAAAAAAAGAAGATCAAACGAGTAGGCTTATCTCACATAGGTACGTAGCCCATTAGTCTGTACGTACGTTTTTTTTGCTTAATAATTAATTAATAGTGTTTGACCAGAGAGGATCGAAACGGAAGCCCATTGGCCCAGCTACCTACTGCCCGGGTAAACCACCATACGAGGAGTAATTTGCCCCGTTATGACAGTGCCATCGTAGTATGTCGCGTATCTTGTGAGCCCGGGCAAGTGCCCAGGCTAGCCGGGCGCTGGCTCCGCCCATGACACAAGCGGAGTTGTTGGTGTACGCAAGGGAAGAGAAGGCAAAAGCTTCTAGAGGTGCAGCGCGTGCTCTGCAAGGAGAATGACCTGCTGCATGCCCTCGTGAACAAGACGACGGCAGGCACGCGGACGACTGCATCAACGCCAGCTGCAGTAACGCCGGCGGCCGTGACGCCGGCCACGAAGACACTCGGCCTGAACAAGCCGGGAGTGCAGCTCGTGGAGAAGGGCCACGTCAAACTTGAGCTATGCATGGATGGATCATCCAATGATGTTGATGCATGGTGGCTTGAAAGTGGTGCTAGCAACCACATGACAGGCTCACGTTGCAAATTAAAGGAGATGATTGAAAGCATCCGTGGCCATGTGAAGCTAGGAGATGGGTCTACAGCTCTGATCGAAGGGAAAGGATCAATACTTGTTGAGTGCCATGGTGGAGAGCTACTTCTAACCGAGGTATATTTTGTGCCAAGTTTATCATGTAATGTGATCAGTCTGGGTAAGCTTTCAGAAGATGGCCATCAAATAGTGTTGGATCGTATGTTCCTATGGATTAGAGACATGTTTGACAAGGTGCTGCTAAAGGTGAAAAGATCCCCCAACAGGCTGTACAAGGTGTTGCTGAAGACACCAGGTGGGGCCGGCGGCAAAAGTTTGCTTGGTGTAGGCGGCGGCAACGGCACCGACGTCGAGATGGCATCAAGATCTTCGGTACGCAAGAAATAATGAGTTACAAGATTAGGGAGGTGAATGTTAGTTCTAATCTTGTTACAGGCCAATAGTTCATATCATGCATGCATATTTAGTTAGAGGTTAATTAGTCTGCATGGACCATACACGTGATGGTTGTGTATGTGTGTGTTTTGAGTCGTTGCATGTACGTAGAAATTGTAGCCGCTTGTTCACGTTGCGGCGTGTGGGTTTGTTTAGACCACGATCAAGTCGTGGGATGGCACGACATAGGTGGATCGTGGAGTTAGTTTCGGCCGAGTCGTCCGGCTGTTATCCTTGTAATCTCTCAGGTTGTTACGGGAGAAAGAATAAGAAGAGAGAAAAGCAAGAAAAGAGGCTAGTTGTTGCGCCTCGGAAAACTCTAGTGCTCCGGTGTTCGTCTTTGCCTCTCTCTATCGTTCCTTTCCACCGTGTTCGCGTGTGTAGCCTCGCATTTGTTCCAACATGAAGAATGTTAAACCTCATTTGAAGAAGCTAGAAGACCGAAGTCAGCCAATGGTGTTTATTTGCTATGAACCAGCATCTAAGGCCTACCGTGCACTTGACCCTGTTTCACAAAACTTACATGTGAGCAGGCACGTTGTGTTTGAGGAGGAGAAATAGTGGGACTGGCAGGCAACCAAGAATAAGAAAGACGAAGGCAGTCAGAACATCTTCACGGTTGTATGGCCGGAGGTGCGGACAGTGATGCAAAAGAGGCCTGCCATGGAACCGAAAATAGCTGAGAGCCCTGCCATGGCGACACACTCAAGCGCAGCAAGCAGCCCTGCCATGTGAACTCCTGTCTCCGGAAGTTTCATAACCCCGACTGCTACAACAAGCCAGACCTCTTCAGGTGCATCTAGCAGTCAAGATTACATCCGTGGGCCTGCAAGGAAGGTGCCTCCTTGATGAAATCTATGAGGAGACGCACGAGATCCCAACGGAGTATTCAAGATTGTGCTTGTTGGCTGCTGAAGAACCCAACAGCGTAGAAGAAACTTTGTGCAGTGCAGACTGGAAGAAGGCAATGGAGATGGAGATGAAATCCATCCATGAGAACAAGACATGGGTTCTAGCGACACTACCAAAGGGCCAAAAAGCAATAGGCCTCAAATGGGTATTCAAGGTTAAGAAGGATTCAGAGGGGAAGATTGTGAAATACAAAGCCAGATTGGTTGCTAAAGGCTATGCTCAGCGACAGGGGGTGGATTTTGACGAAGTATTCGCACCTATAGCTAGAATGGAAACAGTGAGAGTTCTCATTGCTCTAGCAGCTCAGGGGAGGTGGGAAATACATCACATGGATGTTAAATCTGCCTTCCTTAATGGTGAGCTGGCCGAGGAGGTTGAAGGTACTGGCGAACATCAGGTGCTGAAGCTGAAAAAAAAACTCTATGGGCTGCGGCAAGCGCCTAGAGCATGGAACATCAAGTTGCATGAAACACTTGTGTCAATTGGAGTGGTGGAGCACGGGAGCGGGGTATCCTGGCAGCGTGGGGAGGAAGACGAGCGGCCGGAGCAGGGGAGCGGTGCGGGGGGTAACATTGGCGATGATGGGGCAGCGGAAGCGGCGGCACGTCTAGTATCGAGGTGGGGGTGGGGGTTGGGAACTGGGATGGATAACTGACGAGAAAACCGAAGAGATAAGGCGACGGGGTGAGCTCAGGGAAGAACTGAGGAGTCCATACCACGCCTGGAGGACCGGCTGATTTTTTTTTCTAACTACGTGCAGGCAGTTTGGATGGACCGGTAAATATCTTCCACTTTTTTTAGGAGTGCACACATGTGTTTGTTCTCCAAAACTATGCACGCATTGCGGGATTTAGTGATACTAGCAAAGATGCCCGTGCATTGCAACGGGAGAAAAAAATATCACTATCTCGAATAGCATGGCTCAAGACGGACACTATTTCAACATGGGGGGTAAGCACTTAATAGCATAAACATTGAATATGAAATATTTCTAAAGTTTAATTTCCAAATTCAACTTGCATGCCACGGACCATACACTCTAAATTACTAAAAAAATATACAAATTATTAATAGTTTAATAGTGCCAGAAATAATTACAAATACATGCATTGTCTTTAAAATGGATTGATAGGTTATAGAGTATATGCACATAAGTGTCAATACTCCTTCAAAATTAATTACAAAAATATAGTGCTAGGCGGATTTTTTAGCATATAATTCTATTCTTGATGCACAAAAAAAAGGAGATTTTAGTATACAAAATTACATTTAGTGACATCTCTAACAACATGTTCTCGCATTTTGAACCCCTATGTTGTTTAAATTAAAGAATTATTGAGGCTTATAGTTATTTTAGTTGGCTCTGAGCTTATTAAGTTCTTATAATTGAGTCTGATTTTTTACATGTTCTTCCTTGGTCATTGTACCGGAAATATCTCTATGTTGTGAAAAAAACATTGAAATCTCTAGTTATTCTTTTCATGTAGAGCAGTACATGTTTTAAATGTTTGAACCTAATTTTATTTCCCGGAAAGGGAAAATATATTCAAAGGCCAGTTAATTTTCTCACCACCCTCCCCCTCGGCTCGCACATACCGTCACCGTGGCATGGCAACAGACCGGCGCCACCCCAACACGAAAGACTACTCGAGACTACATCTCTCCTAGCTATTCTACTCTCTACACAACACCACCAGCCACTTAAATATGCAAGGCCACGCACAACACGTACTAACTACCACGACGCCCCACCTCCAAGCACTAACCAACTCTGCTAGCATGCATACTAGAATCGCTCACGCCCAGCCTTGTAGCTAGCCAACTAACTAACTTGTCATGCTTGAGATGGAATCCCGGCCGCTACTCACGCACGAACGCGACTCGGCCAGGTCGCTGCATGAGGCCGTAATCAAGATTAGTGCTGACAATTTTCCTCCTAATCTTGATCGGCTCGCCATCGACCATCGTCTTGAACGCCTCTGGACTGATGCCACCGCGCATATCTACACGCAGTCGCGCCTCCATGGTCGCTATTCGACGACCGTCCACGCCATGGCTGCTGCAGCCTCCATGCCGCCACGCCGTGTTGCACCGCCGCTCAACCACGCAGCGCCGCGGCGACCTCCACGGAGGCCACACATACAACGGCATCGCCCGCCGCCTCCGTCACGCACCATGACAACCGCAGCGTCGCCCGTCTTCATAGGCCGAGACACGGCCCGGAGCTCCGTCACTGCCACGCCTCCAGCACGGCAAGCATGCCCAAGACGCCAAGCTCATGATACCAAATGTTGGGACAAACCAACTGGCGACATACACCGAACCGCCCTCCGGCGACGAACGCTGGACGAAGGTAGAACAAGATGAACAGAATTTTCCGGCGATGAACGCTCGGGCGCCGAACGGCCTGTATGTTGGCTTCTATTCAACTCAACTGCTCAAACACACATACATGGAGGTACGCACGCACACACGCAGGACAACCCCAGAAGAACTCTCACATTGACTGGGTCGTACCACGGATCCGACGGAGACTACATCTTTCTTAGCCCCCCCCCCCCTCGGCTCGGCACATACGGTCAGCGTGGCATGGCAACACACCGACGCCAACCCCACACGAGAGACTACTGGAGACTACATCTCTCCTTGCTACTCTACTCTCTACACAACACCACCAGCCACTCAAATATGCAAGGCCACGCACAACACGTACTAACTACCACGACGCCACACCTCCATGCACTAACCAACTCAGCAAGCATGCATACTAGAATCGCTCACGCCCAGCCTTGTAGCTAGCCCACTAACTAACCAGCCATGCATGTAGATGGAATCTCGGCCGCTACTCATGCACGAACGTGACTCGGCCAGGTCGCTGCACGAGGCCGTGATCAAGATTAGTGCTGACAATTTCCCTCCTAATCTTGACCGGCTCGCCAACGACCATCGTCTTGAACGCCTCTGGACAGATGCCACTGTGCGCATCTACACGCAGTTGCGCCTCCATGGTCGCTATTCGATGACCGTCCACGCCATGGCTGCTGCGGCCTCCATGCCGCCATGCCGTTTTGCACCGCGGCGCAACCACGCAGCGCCTCGGCGGCCTCTGCGGAGGCCACACGTATAACACCATCGCCCGCCGCCTCGGTCAAGCGCCCTGACAGCCACAACGTCGCCCATCTCCATAGGCCGACATACGGCCCGGAGCTCCATCGCTGCCACGCCTCCGGCACGGCAAGCACGTCCAAGAGGCCAAGCTCATGATACAAAATGTTGGGACAAACCCACCGGCGACATACGCCGAACCGCCCTCCGGCGACGAACGTTGGACGAAGATAGAACAAGATGAACAGAATTTTCCAGCGATGAACGCCCGGGCGCCGAACGGGCTGTATGTTGGCTTCTATTCAACTCACCTACTCAAACACACATACATGAAGGTACACACGCACACACGCAGGACAACCCCAGAAGAACTCTAACATCGATCGGGTGCGTACCACGGATCCGACGGAGACTAAATCTTTCTTAGGCCCCTCCCCGAGGGCTCGGCACATACCGTCACCGTGGCGTGGCAACAAACCGGCGCCACCCCCACACGAGAGACTACTGGAGACTACATCTCTCCTAGCTACTCTACTCTCTACACAACACCACCAGCCATTTAAATATGCAAGGCCTCCATGCACTAACCAACTCAGCTAGCATGCATACTAGAATCGCTCACGCCCATCCTTGTAGCTAGCCCACTAACTAACCAGCCATGCATGTAGATGGAATCTCGTCCGCTACTCAAGCACGAACGTGACTCGGCGAGGTCGCTGCATGAGGTTGTGATCAAGATTAGTGCTGACAATTTCCCTCCTAATCTTGACCGGCTCGCCATCGACTATCGTCTAGAACATCGTACCTCTGGACCAATGCCGCAACACGCATGTACACGCAGTCGCGCCTCCATGGTCGCCATTCGACGGTCATCCACGCCATGGCCGCTGCGGCCTCCATGCCGGCACGCCGTGTTGCGCCGCCGCGCCACCACGCAGTGCCTCCGCGGCCTCTGTGGTCGCCGCACGTACGACGTCATCGCCCGCCGCCTCCGTCACGCGCCATGACAGCCACAGCGTCGCCCACCTACATAGGACGACACACGGCCCGGAGCTCTATCGCTGCCATGCCTCCGGCATGGCAAGCACGTCCAAGACACCAAGCTCATGATACCAAATATTGGGATAAACGCACCGGCGACATACGCCAAACTGCCCTCCGGCGACGAACGCTGGACGAAGATAGAACAAGATGAACAGAATTTTCCGGCGATGAACGCCCCGGCTGTCGAATAGCTTGTATGTTGTCTTCTATTCAACTCAACTACTCAAACACACATATATGCAGCTACACATGCACACACGCAGCACAACCTCAGAATAACTCACATCGACCGGGCGTGTACAACGGTCCAGACGAAGACTACATCTTTCTTAGGCCCATCCCCCTCGGCTCGGCACATATCGTCACCGTGGCGTGGCAATAGTTCGGCACCACCCCACACGAGAGACTACTGAAGACTACATCTCTGCTGGGTACTCTACTCTCTACACAACACCACCAGCCACTTAAATATGCAAGGCCACGAACAGCACATACTAACTACCACGACCCCACACCTCCATGCAATAACCAACTCAGCTAGCATGCATACTAGAATTGCTCATGTCCAGCCTTGTAGCTAGCTCATTAACTAACCAGCCATGCATGTAGATGGAATCCCGGCTGCTACTCACACACGAACGTGACTCGGCCAGGTCGCTGGATGAGGCCGTGATCAAGATTAGTGCTGACAAAGATCGTCTGCAAGAGCAGCGTGAGGATGGTCGACGCCGTGGGATTTGACTGGGTCCGGCATCTTGCCTGAAGGTCGCCGGCAAGAACTGCACGACGGTAGCCGGCGGCGTGGGATTTGACTTGGTCCTGCGTGAGTATCACGTGGAGCAGGAGAGGATCGTGCGACGGCGAAGGAGGGATTTGGATTTATTTTTTTCCACTGGGATAGGGCAGATTTATGAATATATGCGAGATTTCATGGTCGTTACCAGTACGTGTTGTTCAATTGGGTCTCACGAGACAAACGACTCCTAATTACTAATTACTACTGTCAGCGTCCGTCTTCCTCTTGGAAATCCATTTATTCTCAATGGCTTGCCGATGAACGGGCAAGTCAACCAAAGTCTACACTTTATTCTCATACATGGATCCTATCTTAGATTTCATGGTCTCAAGCCATTTCGCGGAATCTAGGCTCGTCATCACTTCCTCATAGTTCGCAAGTTAGTCATGGTCTAGTAACATGACTTCCAGAACCGGATTACCGTACCACTCTGGTGTGGAATGTACTCTGGTTGACCTACGAGGTTCGGCACTAACTCGATCAGAAGTTTCATGATCAATATCATTAGCTTCCTCACTAGTTGGTGTAGGAATCCCTGGAACTGACTTCTGTGATGTACTAATTTCCAACTCGGGAGAAGGTACAATTACCTCATCAAGTTCTACTTTCTTCACATTCACTTCTTTCGAGAGAAACTCCTTCTCTAGAAAGGATCCATTCTTAGCAACAAAATATCTTGCCTTCGGATCTGGGATAGAAGGTGTACCCAACAGTTTCTTTTGGGTATCCTATGAAGATGCACTACTCCGATTTGGGTTCAAGCTTATCAGTTTAAAACTTTTTCACATAAGCATTGCAACCCCAAACTTTAAGAAATGAAAGCTTTGGTTTCTTGCCAAACCATAGTTCATGCGGTGTCATCTCAACGGATTTCGATGGTGCCCTATTTAACGTGAATGCAGATGTCTCTATTGCATAACCCCAAAACGATAGCGGTAAATCAGTAAGAGACAT
Source organism: Triticum aestivum (assembly GCF_018294505.1). Classification (NCBI taxonomy): domain Eukaryota; kingdom Viridiplantae; phylum Streptophyta; class Magnoliopsida; order Poales; family Poaceae; genus Triticum; species Triticum aestivum. The sequence goes on from NC_057812.1 coordinate 726,509,197, forward strand.
CATAGATCGCACCATATCTAGTAAAGTGCGATTACGACGTTCGAACACATGATTACTCTGTGGTGTTCCAGGTGGCGTGAGTTCCGAAACTATTCCGCATTGTTTCAAATGAAGACCAAACTCGTAACTCAAATATTATCCTCCGCGATCAGATCGTAGAAACTTTATTTTTTTGTTACGATGATTTTCCACTTCACTTTGAAATTCTTTGAACTTTTCAAATGTTTCAAACTTATGTTTCAGCAAGTAGATATACCCATATCTGCTCAAATAATCTGTGAAGGTCAGAAAATAATGATACCTGCTGCGAGCCTGAACACTCATCGGACCATATACATCAGTATGTATTATTTCCAACAAGTCAGTTGCTCGCTCCATTGTTCCGGAGAACGGAGTCTTAGTCATCTTACCCATGAAGCATGGTTCGCAAGCATCAAGTGATTCATAATCAAGTGATTTCAAAAGCACATCAGCATGGAGTTTCCTCATGCGCTTTACACCAATATGACCTAGACGGCAGTGTCACAAATATGTTGCACTATCATTACCAACTTTGCAACTTTTGTCATCAATATTATGAATATGTGTATCACTACGACCGAGATTCAATAAACCATTCACCTTAGGTGTATGACCACATAAGGTTTCATTCATGTAAACACAATATCAATTATTCTTTGACTTAAATGCATAACCGTATTGCAATAAAGATGATCCAATCAGATTATGCTCAACGCAAACATTAAATAATATTTATTTTAGGTGTAACACTAATCCCGAAGGTAAAGAGAGTGTGCGATGGTGATCTTATCAACCTTGGAATTACTTCCAACACACATCATCACCTCGCCCTCAACTAGTCTTTGTTTATTTTCCAACTTCCGTTTCGAGTTACTACTTTTAGCAACTGAACCAGTATCAAATACCAAGGGGTTTGCTATAAACACTAGTAAAGTACAACACAATAACATGTATATCTAATATACCTTTGTTCACTTTGCCATCCTTCGTATCCGCCAAGTATCTAGGGCAATTCCACTTCCAGTGACCATTTTCTTTGTAGTAGAAGCACTCAGTTTCAGGTTTGGGTCTAGCTTTGGGCTTCTTCATGGGAGTGGCAACTTGCTTGCCATTATTCTTAAAGTTCCCTTTCTTTCACTTGTCCTTTTACTTGAAACTAGTGGTTTTGTCAACCATCAACATTTGATGCTTTACTTGATTTCTACCTTCGTCAATTTTAGCATCACGAAGAGCTCGGGAATTGTTTTCGTCATCCCTTGCATATTATAGTTCATCACGAAGTTCAAGTAACTCGGTGATAGTGACTAGGGAACTCTGTCAATCACTATTTTATCTGGAAGATTAACTCCCACTTGATTCAAGAGATTGTAGTACATAGACAATATGAGCACATGCTCACTGGTTGAGCTATTTTCCACCATCTTGTAGGCAAAGTATTGTCAGAGGTCTCATACATCTCGACACGGGCATGAGTATGAAATACCAATTTCAACTCTTGGAGCATCTCATATCCTCCTTGTCGTTCAAAACATTTTTTAAGTCCCGGTTCTAAGCTGTAAAGCATGGTGCACTAAACTATTAAGTAGTCATCATACCGAGCATTGTCAAACGTTCATAACGTCTGCATCTGCTCCTGCAATAGGTCTGTCACCTAGCGGTGCATCAAGGACATAATACTTCTGTGCAGCAATGAGGATAATCCTCAGATCACGAAGCTAGTCTGCATCATTGCTACTAACATTTTTCTACTTATTTTTCTCTAGGAACATATCAAAAATAAACGGGAAACTACATCGCGAGCTATTGATCTACAACATAGATATGCAAATACTACCAGGACTAAGTTCAATCTTATATTTACTAATTGAAGGCATCATTAGAGACTCCAGTTAATCCTAGAAAACGAAAAAAATTGACCATCAGATTTACGGATTAGCAATTACAGCCGTCCGATAAGGAGGTACGTCAAAGAGTCCTAGCTCGCTGTCCCACATGTAGATTTTGAGAAACATCTTCCTAGGACTCTTTCCTCTGCATTGCTCCTCCCCATCCTCCCCAATCGTGCGGGTCCTCCTCCTCATCCTTCTCCCGTACCTCTATAATATAATCTCAAATAATTAATCCATCCAAAAAAGAATCCAGCCAACCATGCATGGGGACGTCCCAACCACGATGCCATTGGCAGCAATCCATCTTGGTTGATGTGGCAGAGCAGGAGATCCCAACCAAACTACAATCCATTATGCGTCGCCATCACAATCTCCGCCGTACCTGAAACTAGGGTTTGTAAAGATGTAGGGTGTACCCACGCCCTCCTTGGCTACTCAAAATCCAACGCCGCAGGCTGGACGCATGGTCGGATCCAGCAGCAACAACCTCGATCAGGACACTGCCTATAACGCAGCAGCAACAACGCATGGTCGGATCCGCAGGCAAGAAGGATGGATCCAGCGGCAAGAACTTTCAGTAGGATAAATTCAAGCTATGTCTTTGTAGTTGGATTATATGGGCTGACGCCAGCTTAAGGTCATGATGTGGGATGGTGGTCGTCCTCTAGCTCCAACCAAACTCCTGCCCCTTCAAGGTCCAAACTTAGGTTAATGTTCTTTCTTCAGGTCAAACCTATTTTGAAGATACTTTGTGATTAAGGGATGCAATTAGCGGATGGATACGGTTAGTTAGTACATCCTCATGCCATCGAGTATTTTGGGTGACAACAATCAAGAGTCGATGAAGCAAGCTGATTTCCGCTCTTGCATTACTACTAGCATGTGCTTTTGTACAACAACAGCATGCACGTACTGAAACTTGAAGTTCAATTTTTTCTTGATCGATGCTTGCACAAAGTTGATTATGATGATTTGAAAACACACGTACAGAACAACATTGGTTGATTGATTCTGTTACGCAGACCACGGGACATGTATTAGAGAAGAGGGTTCATCAACGGTATTTTCAACCTTGAATCAGAAGGGACAGCACCATTGTTTCTGAGGCTGCAGAAGGGAGAATCTACATCAGAATAATTGTACTGTGCGGTCGTCAAAGTACCTCCCATGCTGCTGTGGTTCCATCTTCTCACCTGCCACGGATATACTGCGGCCTCCTTTGTCAGTACAACACTGGCTCCTTTTTACAACGCCTTTAATCATGCTGCAAACTGCAAGCTGTTTCCATCCACGATGCCTGATCTAAATGGCAACGAAGTGCTCCAGTAGAAGTCCGTGGTGTCCGGCATGCAACATTTGCTAATGGCCTTGATGACGATCAAATCGGTTCTGTAGTTGGTGTTTATGACTGGCCATGTTGATACTCAAGATCACTGGAGCATACGAGGTCGTCTAGCCATTGGAGCATTTTGAACCAAGACGTCACCCACACAACAATGGTAGTCATCAATTGAACTGTTCGTGTGGTGGATGTTATGCCGATGGTTCACGTCGCTGCTTCTTACAGGTTTTGTCTGTCATGCCGAAGCTGAAGCCTTCACTGAATGGCTCTGAACACATGTCTCCTTTCATTGCTTCGTATGACAAATGGTAGTATTAATTTGTATTGGGGAAAATTAGTATATGTTCAAATACTTCAGCTCTGACATTGGCTAGGAAAAATGTGTAATCCTTTGTAGACTAGAAGAATTACTTGAGTAGCAACAGTCATACTAAAAAAGTGGCTATTTGGTGATCCGATTGAGAAGTAGCGGTACTCAAATCCAGTGGTTTGTTTGCAAAATCATGTAGTCATGCTACATGCATCTATTTTCCATGATATATTTTTACTTTACTAGAGATTTATTGCTTTACATAATTAGTAGTCTGTAATGGAGCATAAAAATAGTACTAGATGTAGGGCAAACCTAATATATTGCTGTCCAAGTAAAATAGAAAACCCCAATCGCCAAGTGTTTATTTTATTTGTACGGTAAAAGGAACAATATATCTCATAAAAAATTTAATTCATCAGGTTTAAGCTAATTTATTTTTGCGAAAAGGGTTGGGACTAACATTAGCTAGCTTAAATAACATGAATGTTTTCCCGTACATCTGTTAGGATGAAGTCAACTAGGAATGAAAGCTTAGTATGCATTTGCTTTATAAGAGCTAACAATAATTTCTTTAAAAAAACAATGTATTTTTATCCTTATGCAAATAGAACGGTTCATTTGAAAGAATGTTCAATTAGATCTCAAGGGTGAAATAATTGTCATAAGGATCGATTGAATATTAGCTTAAGTTCCATACAGAGGGCGAGAACAGTAGTGATAACTAACATAACATGGATCTTGAATTTCTTATTCAGTAGTAGTTTACTTTGTGTAGAAAAGTCATTGATTGTAAATATTTGTGTCTATTTTTGTAGTACAATTTGATTTGACTTTTGTAGTTTAACACAAAAAAAATTTCCAACTACAAAATCCAATTCGTCAAACATGTTTTTGGTTATCACAACAAAAATATGAATCAAAATTAAGTGGTAAATTCTATTGGTTGTTGTCCTTTTTATTTGAATATCAACCCTCCTTAAATTAATTTGGTTGGAGTGTCTATGAGCCAAACTTCGAAATTTTTGGGCCACACAAATATAATATAAGCTTTCTTATATACTGCACTATTACAATGTGTGGATGAAAGTGTTCATACATACAGTTATATTGTACTAATCATTTTCTTCGATCAAACCTTGATATGGGAATATGTAAGTTTCTACTACCAAATTATATCCAAAGGTTTTCTTTAGATACAAGATTTATATAATAATTTTACAAATGTGTAGATCAATAGCCCGTGCCGATCCACGGGTTGACGACTAGTTAATCATATTACTTAAGAACTCCCACTTAGATAGACATCCCTCTAATCATCTAAATGATCACGTGATCCATATCAACTAAACCATGTCCGATCATCACGTGAGATGGAGTAGTTTTCAATGGTGAACAACACTATGTTGATCATATCTACTATACGATTCACGCTCGACCTTTCGGTCTCAGTGTTCCGTGGACATATCTGCATATGCTAGGCTCGTCAAGTTTAACCCGAGTATTCTGCGTGTGCAAAACTGGCTTGCACCCGTTGTATGTGAACGTAGAGCTTATCACAACCGATCATCACGTGCTGTCTCGGCACGAAGAACAGTCGCAATGGTGCATACTCAGGGAGAACACTTATACCTTGAAATTTTAGTAAGGGATCATCTTATAAAGCTGCCACCGAATTAAGCAAAATAAGATGTATAAAAGATAAACATCACATGCGATCAAAATATGTGACATGATATGCCCATCATCATCTTGTGCTTTTGATCTCCATCTCCAAAGTACTGTCATGATTTCCAATATTGTTACCGGCATGACACCATGACCTCCATCATCTTGATCTTTTATCAACGTGTCGTCACATGATCGTCTCACCAGCTATTGCTTTTGCAACTATTGCTATCGCATAGCGATAAAGTAAAGCAATTACATGGAACTTGCATCTTATGCAATAAAGACACAACCATAAGGCTCCTGCCAGTTGCCGATAACTTCAACAAAACATCATCATCTCATACAACAATTTATATGTCGTCACGTCTTGACCATATCACATCACAACATGCCCTGCAAAAACAAGTCAGACGTCCTCTAATTTGTTGTTGCAAGTTTTACATGGCTGCTATGGGCTGAGCAAGAACCGTTCTTACCTATGCATCAAAAAACACCAAGCGGTACAGAGATTGCTTTTTGATCTTCAGAAAGAACCATGTTCATTGAATCCGATTCAAATAAAGTTGGAGAAACTGACGCCCACCAGCCACCTGAAGGAAATATGCCCTAGAGGCAATAATAAAGTTATTATTTATTTCCTTATATCATGATAAATTGTTTATTATTCATGCTAGAATTGTATTAACCAGAAACATGATACATGTGTGAATACATAGACAAACAGAGTGTCACTAGTATGCCTCTACTTCACTAGCACATTGATCAAAGATGATTATGTTTCCTAGCCATAGACATGAGTTGTCATTTGATTAACGGGATCACATTATTAGGAGAATGATGTGATTGACTTGACCCATTCCGTTAGCTTAGCACTTGATCGTTTAGTATGTTGCTATTGCTTTCTTCATGACTTATACATGTACCTATGACTATGAGATTATGCAACTCCCGTTTACCGGAGGAACACTCTGTGTGCTACCAAACATCACAACGTAACTAGGTGATTATAAAGGTGCTCTACAGGTGTCTCCGAAGGTACTTGTTGAGTTGGCGTATTTCGAGATTAGGATTTGTCACTCCAATTGTCGGAGAGGTATCTCTGGGCCCACTCGGTAATGCACATCACTATAAGCCTTGCAAGGATTGTAACTAATGAGTTAGTTGCGGGATGATGTATTACGGAACGAGTAAAGAGAATTGCGGGTAACGAGATTGAACTAGGTATTGAGATACCGACGATCGAATCTCGGGCAAGTAACATACAGATGACAAAGGGAACAATGTATGTTGTTATGCGGTTTGACCGATAAAGTTCTTCATAGAATATGTGGGAGCCGATATGAGCATCCAGGTTCCGCTATTGGTTATTGACCAGAGACATGTCTCGGTCATGTCTACATAGTTCTCGAACCTGTAGGGTTCGCACGCTTAAATTTTGATGACGGTTATATTATGAGTTTATGTGTTTTGATGTACCGAAGGTAGTTCGGAGTCCCGGATGTGATCACGGACATGACGAGGAGTATCGAAATGGTCGAGACATAAAGATTGATATATTGGACGACTATATTTGGACACCGGAATGGTTCCGGGTGAGATCGGGATAATATCGGAGCACCGGGAGGTTTTCGGAACCCCCCCGGGAGGTATATGGGCCTTAATGGGCTTTAGTGGAAAGGAGGGGAAAGGAGCAAGAGAGGGGGCGCCCCCCAAGCCCAATCCGAATTGGGAAGGGGGCCGGCCCCGCCTTTCCTTCCTCCCTCCTTCCTCTTCCTTCCCTCTCCCTCTCCAAATAGGAAAAGCAGGAGTCCTACTCCTGGTGGGAGTAGGATCCCCCCCTTGGGAGCGCCTCCTCCCCTTGGCCGGCCCTCTCCTCCCCCCTTTATATACGGAGGTGGGGGGCACCCCATAGACACAACAATTGATATCTTGATCTCTTAGCCATGTCCGGTGCCCCCCTCCACCATATTCCACCTCGATCATATCATAGCGGTGCTTAGGCGAAGCCCTGCGTCGGTAGCAACATCATCACTGTCATCACGCCGTCGTGCTGACGGAACTCTCCCGTGAAGCTCTGCTGCATCGGAGTTCGCAGGACGTCATCGAGCTGAACGTGTGCTGAACTCAGAGGTGTTGTACGTTTGGTACTTGGATCGGTCAGATCGTGAAGACGTACGACTACATCAACCGCATTGTGCTGACGCTTCCGCTTTTGGTCTACGAGGGTACGTGGACACACTCTCCCCTCTCGTTGCTATGCATCACCATGATCTTGCGTGTGCGTAGGAATTTTTTTGAAATTACTACGTTCCCCAACAGTGGCATCCGAGCCTGGTTTTATGCGTAGATGTTATATGCACGAGTAGAACACAAGTGAGTTTTGGTCGATACAAGTCATACTGCTTACCAGCATGTCATACTTTGGTTCGGCGGTATTGTTGGATGAAGCGGCTCGGACCAACATTACGCGTACGCTTACGTGAGACTGGTTGTACCGACGTGCTTTGCACACAGGTGGCTGGTGGGTGTCAGTTTCTCCAACTTTAGTTGAACCGAATGTGGCTACGCCTGGTCCTTGAGAAGGTTAAAACAGCACTAACTTGATGAACTATCGTTGTGGTTTTGATGCGTAGATAAGATCGGTTCTTGCTCAGCCCATAGCAGCCACGTAAAACTTGCAAAAACAAAGTAGAGGATGTCTAACTTGTTTTTGCAGTGCATGTTGTGATGTGATATGGTCAAGACATGATGCTATATTTTATTGTATGAGATGATCATGTTTTGTAACCGAGTTATCGGCAGCTAGCAGGAGCCATATGGTTGTCGCTTTACTGTATGCAATGCAACCGCCCTGTAATGCTTTACTTTATCACTAAGTGGTAGCGATAGTCGTAGAAGCAATGGTTGGTGAGACGACAACGATGCTACGATGGAAATCAAGGTGTCGCGCCGGTGGCGATGGTGATCATGACGGTGCTTCGGAGATGAAGATCACAAGCACAAGATGATGATGGCCATATCATATCACTTATATTGATTGCATGTGATGTTTGTCTTTTATGCATCTTATTTTGCTTTGATTGATGGTAGCATTATAAGATGATATCTCACTAAATTTCAAGATAAAAGTGTTCTCCCTGAGTATGCACCATTGCCAAAGTTCGTCGTGCCGAGACACCACGTGATGATCGGGTGTGATAAGCTCTACGTCCATCTACAACGGGTGCAAGCTAGTTTTGCACATGCAGAATATTCGTGTTAAACTTGACGAGCCTAGCATATGCAGATATGGCCTCGGAATACTAAGACCGAAAGGTCGAGCGTGAGTCATATAGTAGATATGATCAACATAGTGATGTTCACCATTGAAAACTACTCCATCTCACATGATGATCGGACATGGTTTAGTTGATTTGGATCACGTAATCACTTAGCTGATTAGAGGGATGTCTATCTAAGTGGGAGTTCTTAAGTAATATAATTCATTGAACTTAAATTTATCATGAACTTAGTACCTGATAGTATTTTGCATGTCTATGTTGTTGTAGATAGATGGCTCGTGCTGTTGCTCCGTTGAATTTTAATGTGTTCCTTGAGAAAGCAAAGTTGAAAGATGATGGTAGCAATTACACGGACTGGGTCCGTAACTTGAGGATTATCCTCGTTGCTGCACAGAAGAATTACATCCTGCAAGCACCGCTAGGTGCCAAACCTATTGCAGGAGCAACACCAGATGTTATGAACGGCTGGCAGAGCAAAGCTGATGAGTACTCGATAGTTCAGTGTGCCATGCTTTATGGCTTAGAACTGGGACTTCAATGACGTTTTGAACGTCATGGAGCATATGAGATGTTCCAGGATTTGAAGTTAATATTTCCAACAAATGCCCGGATTGAGAGATATGAAGTCTCCCATAATTTCTACAGCTACAAGATGGAGGAGAATAGTTCTGCCAGTGAGCATATACTCAGAATGTCTAGGTCTAACAATCACTTCATTCAACTGGGAGTTAATATTCCGGATGATAGTGTCATTGACAGAATTCTTCAATCACTGCCACCAAGCTACAAGAGCTTCATGATGAACTATAACATGGAAGGGATGTATAAGACGGTTCCCGAGCTCTTCGCAATGCTAAAGGCTGCGGAGGTAGAAGTCAAGAAGGAGCATCAAGTGTTGATGGTCAATAAGACCACCAGTTTCAAGAAAAAGGGCAAAGGGAAGAAGAAGGAGAACTTCAAGAAGAAAAGCAAACAAGTTGCTGCTCAAGAGAACAAACCCAAGTCTGGACCTAAGCCTGAGACTGGTGCTTCTACTGCAAGCAGACTGGTCACTAGAAGCGGAACTGTCCCAAGAATTTGGCGGATAAGAAGGATGGCAAGGTGAACAAAGGTATATGTGATATACATGTTATTGATGTGTACCTTACCAGAGCTCGAAGTAGCACCTGGGTATTTGATACTGGTTCTGTTGCTAATTTGCAACTCGAAACAGGGATTGCGGATTAAGCGAAGACTGACTAAGGACGAGGTGACGATGCGTGTGGGAAATGGTTCCAAAGTTGATGTGATCGCCGTCGGCACGCTACCTCTACATCTACCTTTGGGATTAGTTTTAGACCTAGATAATTGTTATTTGGTGCCAGCGTTGAGCACGAACATTATATCTGGATCTTGTTTGATGCGAGACGGTTATTCATTTAAATCTGAGAATAATGGTTGTTCTATTTATATGAGTAATATATTTTATGGTCATGCACCCTTGAAGAGTGGTCTATTCTTGTTGAATCTCGAAAGTAGTGATGCACATATTCATAATATTGAAGCCAAAAGATGTAGAGTTGATAATGATAGTGCAACTTATCTGTGGCACTGCCGTTTGGGTCATATTGTTGTAAAGCGAATGAAGAAACTCCATACTGATGGACCTTTGGAATCACTTGAATATGAATCACTTGGTACTTGCGAATCGTTCCTCATGGGCAAGATGACTAAAATGCCGTTCTCCGGAACTATGGAGCGAGCAACTGATTTGTTGGAGACCATACATACTGATGTATGTGGTCCAATGAATGTTAAGGCTCGCGGCAGGTATCGTTATTTTCTCACCTTCACAGATGATTTAAGCGGATATGGGTATATCTACTTAATGAAACATAAGTCTGAAACATTTGAAAAGTTCAAAGAATTTTAGAGTGAAGTTGAAAATCATCGGAACAAGAAAATAAAGTTTCTACGATCTGATCGTGGAGGAGAATATTTGAGTTACGAGTTTGGTCTGCATTCGAAACAATGCGGAATAGTTTCCCAACTCATGCCACCTGGAACACCACAGCGCAATGGTGTGTTCAAACATCGTAATCGTACTTTACTAGATATGGTGCGATCTATGATGTCTCTTACTGATTTAACGCTATCGTTTTGTGGTTATGCTTTAGAGACGGCTGCATTCACATTAAATAGGGCATCATTGAAATCCGTTGAGACGACACATTATGAACTGTGGTTTGTCAAGAAACTAAAGTTGTCGTTTCTTAAAGTTTGGGGCTGCGATGCTTATGTGAAAAAGCTTCAACCTGATAAGCTCTAACCCAAATCGGAGAAATGTGTCTTCATAAGATACCCAAAGGAAACTGTTGGGTACACCTTCTATCAGAGATCCGAAGGCAAGACATTCGTTGCCAAGAATGGATCCTTTCTAGAGAAGGAGTTTCTCTCGAAAGAAGTGAGTGGGATGAAAGTAGAACTTAATGAGGTAACTTTACATGCTCCCTTATTGGAAAGTAGTTCATCACATAAACCGGTTCCTGTGACTCCTACTCCAATTAGTGAGGAAGCTCATGATGATGATCATGAAGCTTCAGATCAAGTTACTACCGAACCTCGTAGGTCAACCAGAATGAGATCCGCACCAGAGTGGTATGGTAATCCTGTTCTGGAGGTCATGTTACTAGACCATGACGAATCTACGAACTATGAAGAAGTGATGGTGAGCCCTGATTCCGCAAAATGGCTTGAGGCCATGAAATCTGAGATGGGATCCATGTATGAGAACAAAGTGTGGACTTTGGCTGACTTGCGCGATGATCGGCAAGCAATTGAGATTAAATGGATCTTCAAGAAGAAGACAGACGCTGACGGTAATATTACTCTCTATAAAGCTCGACTTGTTGCGAAAGGTTCTCGACAAGTTCAAGGGATTGACTACGATGAGACCTTCTCACCCGTAGCGATGCTTAAGTCCGTCCGAATCATGTTAGCAATTGCCGCATTTTATGATTATGAAATTTGGCAAATGGATGTCAAAACTACATTCCTGAATGGATTTCTGGAAGAAGAGTTGTATATGATGCAACTAGAAGGTTTTGTCGATCCAAAGGGAGGTAACAAAGCATGGAAGCTCCAGCGATCCATTTATGGACTGGTGCAAGCCTCTCGGAGTTGGAATAAACGTTTTGATAATGTGATCAAAGCATATGGTTTTATACAGACTTTTGGAGAAGCCTGTATTTACAAGAAAGTGAGTGGGAGCTCTGTAGCATTTCTGATATTATATATGGATGACATATTGTTGATTGGAAATGATCTAGAGTTTCTGCATAGCATAAAGGGATATTTGAATAAGAGTTTTTCAATGAAGGACCTCGGTGAAGCTGCTTATATATTGGGCATCAAGATCTATAGAGATAGATCAAGATGCTTAATTGGACTTTCACAAAGCACATACCTTGACAAAGATTTGAAGAAGTTCAAAATGGATCAAGCAAAGAAAGGGTTCTTGCCTGTGTTACAAGGTGTGAAGTTGAGTAAGACTCAATGCCCGACCACTGCAGAAGATAGAGAGAAAATAAAAGATGTTCCCTATGCTTCAGCCATAGGCCCTATCATGTATGCAATGCTGTGTACCGGACTTAATGTGTGCCTTGCTATTAGTTTAGCAGGGAGGTACCAAAGTAATCCAGGAGTGGACACTGGACAACGGCCAAGAACATCCTGAAATACCTGAAAATGACTAAGGATATGTTTCTTATTTATGGAGGTGACAAAGAGCTCATCGTAAATGGTTACGTTGATGCAAGCTTTGACACTAATCCGGACGATTCTAAATCGCAAACCGGATACGCGTTTATATTGAACGATGGAGCTGTCAGTTGGTGCAGTTCTAAACAAAGCGTCGTGGTAGGATCTACGTGTGAAGCAGAGTACATAGCTGCTTCGGAAGCAGCAAATGAAGGAGTATGGATGAAGGAGTTCATAACCGATCTATGTGTCATACGTAGTGCATCGGGTCCAATGAAAATCTTCTGTGACAATACTGGTGCAATTGCCTTGGCAAAGGAATCCAGATTTCACAAGAGGACCAAGCACATCAAAATACGCTTCAATTCCATCTGGTACCAAGTCCAGGTGGGAGACATAGAGATTTGCAAGATACATACGGATCTGAATGTTGTAGACCCATTGACTAAGCCTCTTCCACGAGCAAAACATGATCAGCACCAAGGCTCCATGGGTGTTAGAATCATTACTGTGTAATCTAGATTATTGACTCTAGTGCAAGTGGGAGACTGAAGGAAATATGCCCTAGAGGCAATAATAAAGTTATTATTTATTTCCTTATATCATGATAAATGTTTATTATTCATGCTAGAATTGTATTAACCGGAAACATGATACATGTGTGAATACATAGACAAACAGAGTGTCACTAGTATGCCTCTACTTCACTAGCACATTGATCAAAGATGGTTATGTTTCCTAACCATAGACATGAGTTGTCATTTGATTAACGGGATCACATTATTAGGAGAATAATGTGATTGACTTGACCCATTCCGTTAGCTTAGCACTTGATCGTTTAGTATGTTGCTATTGCTTTCTTCATGGCTTATACATGTTCCTATGACTATGAGATTATGCAATTCCCATTTACCAGAGGAACACTCTGTGTGCTACCAAACATCACAACGTAACTAGGTGATTATAAAGGTGCTCTACAGGTGTCTCCGAAGGTACTTGTTGAGTTGGCGTATTTCGAGATTAGGATTTGTCACTCCGATTGTCGGAGAGGTATCTCTGGGCCCACTCGGTAATGCACATCACTATAAGCCTTGCAAGGATTGTAACTAATGAGTTACTTGCGGGATGATGTATTACGGAACGAGTAAAGAGACTTGCGGGTAACGAGATTGAAGTAGGTATTGAGATACCGACGATCGAATCTCGGGCAACTAACATACCGATGACAAAGGGAACAACATAGGTTGTTATGCGGTTTAACCGATAAAGATCTTCGTAGAATATTTGGGAGACAATATGACCATCTAGGTTCCTATATTGGTTATTAACCGGAGACGTGTCTCGGTCATGTCTACATAGTTCTCAAACCCGTAGGGTCTGCACGCTTAAAGTTCGATGACGGTTATATTATGAGTTTATGTGTTTTGATGTACCGAAGGTAGTTAGGAGTCCTGGATGTGATCACGGACATGACGAGGAGTATCGAAATGGTCGAGACATAAAGATCGATATATTGGACGACTATATTTGGACACCGGAATGGTTCCGGGTGAGATCAGGATAATACCGGAGCACCGGGAGGTTTTCGGAACCCCTCGGGATGTACATGGGCCTTAATGGGCTTTAGTGGAAAGGAGGGGAAAGGAGCAACAGAGGGGGCGCCCCCCCCCCCAAGCCCAATCCGAATTGGGAAGGGGGTCGCCCCCCCTTTCCTTCCTCCCTCCTTCCTCTTCCTTCCCTCTCCCTCTCCAAATAGGAAAAGGAAGAATCCCCCCTTGGCCACGCCTCCTCCCCTTGGTCGGCCCTCTCCTTCCCCCCTTTATATGCGGAGGAGGAGGGCACCCCATAGACACAACAATTGATCTCTTGATCTCTTAGCCGTGTGTGGTGCCCACCTCCACCATATTCCACCTCGATCATATCGTAGCGGTGCTTAGGCGAAGCCCTGCGTCGGTAGCAACATCATCACCGTCATCACACTGTCGTGTTGACGGAACTCTCCCGTGAAGCTCTGCTGGATCGGAGTTCGCAGGACGTCATCAAGATGAACGTGTGCTGAACTCGGAGGTGTCGTACGTTCGGTACTTGGATCGGTTGGATTGTGAAGACGTACGACTACATCAACCGCGTTGTGCTAACGCTTCCGCTTTCGGTCTACGAGGGTACGTGGACACACTCTCCCCTCTCCGAAGAGTGTTGTCTACGTACCCTCGTAGACCGTAAGAGGAAGCGTAATGATAGCGCGGTTCATGTAGTCATACGTCTTTACGATCCGACCGATCCTAGTACCGAAAGTACGGCACCTCCGCGATCTGCACACGTTCAGCTCGGTGACGTCCCACGAACTCTCAATCCAGCTAAGTGTCGAGGGAGAACTTCGTGAGCTCAACGGTGTGACGGTGATAATGAAGCTATCGGTGCAGGGCTTCACCTAAGCACTGCAACGATATGACCGAGGTGGATTATGGTGGATGGGGGCACCGCACATGGTTAAGACAATATCTGTTGTTGTGTCTCTGGGGTGCCCGCTGGCCACGTATATGAAGGAGCAAGGGGAGGGGGCTGGCGGCCTCATAGGGTGCGCCCCAAGGGGGGAATCCTACTCCTACTAGGAGTAGGTTCCCAATTTCCTAGTCCAACTAGGAGGGGAAGGAAAGAGGAGGAGGGGAGAAGGAAAGAGGAGGTCGGCCCCCAAAGCCCTAAACCAATTCGGTTTGGACCTAGGGGGGCGCACCCCACACTTACTTATTGCCCTCTATTTCCATTAAGACCCATGAAGGCCCATCGACCCCCCCCCCCGGTGAATTCCTGTAACTCTCCGGTACTCCGAAAAAAACCCAAATCACTCGGAACCTTTCCGATGTCCGAATATATCCTTCCAATATATCAATCTTTACGTCTCGACCATTTCAATACTCCTCGTCATGTCCGTGATCTCATCCGGGACTCCGAACAAACTTCGGTACATCAAATCACATAAACTCATAATACTGATTGTCACCAAACGTTAAGCGTGCAGATCCTACGGGTTCGAGAACTATGTAGACATGACCGAGACTCATCTCCGGTCAATAACCAATAGCAGAACCTAGATGCTCATATTGGTTCCTAAATATTCTACGAAGATCTTTATCGGTCAAACCGCATAACAACATACTTTGTTCCCTTTGTCATCTGTATGTTACTTGCCTGAGATTCGATCATCGGTATCTCAATACCTAGTTCAATCTCGTTACCGGCAAGTCTCTTTACCCGTTCCGTAATGCATCATCCCGTAACTAACCCATTAGTCACATTGTTTGCAAGGCTTATAGTGGTGTGCATTACCGAGAGGGCCCAGATACCTCTCTGACAATCGGAGTGATAAATCCTAATCTTGATCTATGCCAACTCAACAAACACCATCGGAGACACCTATAGAGCATCTTTATAATCATCCAGTTACGTTGTGATGTTTGATAGCACACTAAGTGTTCCTCTGGTATTCAGGAGTTGCATAATCTCATAGTCATAGGAACATGTATAAGTCATGAAGAAAGCAATAGCAATAAACTAAACGATCATATTGCTATGCTAACCTATGGGTCTTGTCCATCACATCATTCTCTAACGATGTGATCCCGTTCATCAAATGACAACACATGTCTATGGCTAGGAAACTTAACCATCTTTGATTAACGAGCTAGTCAAGTAGAGGCATACTAGGGATACTCTGTTTGTCTATGTATTCACACATATACTAAGTTTCCGGATAATACAATTCTAGCATGAATAATAAACATTTATCATGAAATAAGGA
>NC_057812.1:726525257-726547038 GCF_018294505.1 Triticum aestivum
GTGACTGGTATGGCCGGAGGAGTTGAGTCCGTCGGAGGCAACCCTCTGGCGCCCCGTAGGTGGAGGCTCGGTGGGTGTTGGCGTACGGATAGGTGAGATCGCCTATCCAGTTTTTACCGGATCGGGCTTGTAATGGGA
Source organism: Triticum aestivum (assembly GCF_018294505.1). NCBI lineage: Eukaryota > Viridiplantae > Streptophyta > Magnoliopsida > Poales > Poaceae > Triticum > Triticum aestivum. The sequence goes on from NC_057812.1 coordinate 726,525,396, forward strand.
TAATGGAAGTGTTCTTACGTTTTGGTTTCAGTTGCTTTCGAGTTTTAGATCTATTTTTCTTTGCAGAATGGTAATTTGTTGGGATAGAGTCTTGATATCAATTATTGCAGAATGCTAATCAGTTTTATGTCAGCTTTATCTTCTCAGGATAAACCAGATGTTTTCCTATGCCTTGAGAAGTTGCCGATGGACGATATGTAGAGGCTACCAAGTGGTAGCTCCAATGTTGCAACTGAGGTCAGCAATGGGTGCTTCTCCTGGGACGGCTCACCTGAGATACCAACACTGAAGGATCTGAATTTTCAAGATCAGCAAGGCATGCGTGTTGCAGTCTGTGGGATGATCGGATCTGGAAAATTAAGTTTGCTCTTTTGCATTATCAGTGAGGTGCCAAAGCTATTAGGAAAGGCTAAAACTTGCGGAACATTGGCATATATGTCAGCCAGACGGTATGGATGCAGAGCAGCAAAATTTAGGACAACATACTGTTTGACAAGGAGATGGAGAGTGAGAAGTATGGCAGGGTCCTTGAGTGGTGTTCGCTGAAGAAAGACTTGGAGCACAAAGTCATTGGAGAGTGAGGCAGCAATCTTAGTGGTAGGCAAAAGCAATGGATTCAGATAGCCCGTGCATTGTATCAGGGTGTTGACACCTATTTGTTCAATGATATGTTCAATGCAGTTGATGCTCATACATGATCCCACCTTTTCAAGGTATAATACCATCTCTTTTTTTACAATAGAAGTTTGAGAACACGTTGCTTAAGGCTTCTATCATTTGTAGGAATGCTTGCCTGGGGCTTAGGCTTAAAAAACAATGGTTTATGTCACCCACCAGATTGAATTCCTGCCTGCAGCCGATCTTATTTTGGTGAGAATTTCATTGGCACATGTTTCATGTCAATTTTATTGTCATAAATTATTCGCTTCTCCTAGTAAGGTAATTTTAATGCAGGTAATGAACGGCGAGAGAATAGCACAGGCAGGCAAATACAACGATATACATAGTTCAGGAGCGGACCTAGCAGAACTGGTTGGTCCACACCAAGATGCTCTCACAACAATGGACGTGACTGATGTTGCTAATGGAGGTGATGAGTTCGAACCTATCCAGGTCATTGTCATCCGTTGAAGAGAAAGATAAATGAAATGGCAAATAAAACAGTGACATGGTTCAAAGTGGGCAGCTGGTGCAGGAAGAAGGAAAAAAGATAGGGTGTGGTTATGGGTCTACTGGAAGTACCTCACATTGGCTTACCGGGGAGATCTTGTAGCACAGTTACTTTTCCAAGTACTTTAGACGTTCAGATTGCTAGCAATTACTGGATGGCCCGGGCTTCTCATGTGTCGAAAGACGCCGAGGCTCCAGTAAGCACGTCGACACTGATCTCTGTCTTTGTGGCATTGGTTGTTGCAAGTTCGCTTTGCATCTTCGTAAGGGCACTTGTTTCTTCTGGCAGCTGCATACAAAATAGCAACTCTGTTGTTCAACAAGATGCACATGGCCATATTCAGAGCTCCTATGTGTTTTTTGACTACAATCCGAGTGGGAGCATCTTGAATAGAGTAAGTTATCTGCATCAGCTCAAATTTCCTTTAAAGTTTTATTTATTAACATCAACTATGCGGACTCTGAAGAAAGTCGCCAATGATTACAGAGGGTATGTATTTGTCTCGGTCAGTAAGAAAATCTAAACTTGCAGGAATGTGGAAGAAGCCAAAGGGCGAGCCATTTTGATTGGCCTCAAGTCGCTTTCAGCCGTGTACAGAGGGCCCATAATCATATCATTGAAACTAACACCCAAGGATTGGAGGTGGGCAGGCCTAATAGGTCTGGTTGTTTCTCTTTCATCAGCGATGTAAAAAAATGAGTTGCAGGTTTTCAGCCCCGTCCTCATCAACTCCATTCCCAGGGCAAAAAAAAACTGGCACATGAGCTGGCTGCTCGGGCCAGCCGAGATTCGTTGATCCTTGCTGATGTATCGAGGCAACTCTGCACCCTGCTGCTATCTGAATGTACCACCTAAGTGTGTTTTGTCTGTTAAGGTAGTCATCCTAAAAACAAGAACTATGCTGACTCAGGACTTAAACTGGTTAGGCTTCAACCAAAGTGAAGTGGATACAAAGATCGCTTACCAGATGAGTTCCATCATACAAATAGCATCAACGCCTATATTGGTAATTGTTTATTATATTATTTTATATTAAAACGGCTTATGTATTCTACCGGAGCTGTCACGTGCCATATTAATTTCAGAAAAGCAATTTCTAATTTAATTGTTAGGGGAGTGCTTCGGTACAACCCCCCTAAAACGTATAGTGGGTAGTATGATAATTTCACATTAGGTATAGGAATACCCACCTGACGCCGTACGTCGCGCGCGACCTCGTACGCCCGCCCGCGTATGCCGCACCCGTCGTTGTACGCCCGCCCGCCCGCATACCCGCACCCGTCGCCGTACGCCCTCACGTCTCGACGTTGGTGTCGACAGTTGTTGGAGGAAAAAAAAAGACACGGTAGCCGCCGACGCCTGCCGTCGAAACCCTGAACCCTAACGCATCCACGCCGTCTCCACGTTGGCCCCCATCTGCACGAAGTCGCCGTCGCCCGAGTCGCGGCCCAAACAGGCCGCCGCGCGTGCCCCGGCGCCTTTACCGCTGCCGGCGCGCGCGCCCGCCGCCGCATTCCATTCCCGTCGCCCAGATGGCCGCCCACCCGCGATCTACGTCGCCGCCTCCCTCCGCGCACTACGCCTACTATGACCAGCCATCGTCCTCACGCCGTCGACACCTGCCTCCGCCGGCCAGCAATGTCACGCCGTCATCACGTTCGTCATCGGAGGAAATGGATCCGGCTGAAATCCTCGCCGCCGTGCAAGAGGTTGGTTTGAGACATTGTTGTGCTTGATAAGATAGTTGTTTTAGGGATGATGTTACACGGCGTTTGATTCATCGTACAATTTTTTTTAACTATATATAGTTATAGGAGGAGGGAGATTATGATGGCGATGATTACAGTGAGGACAACGAAACCTCGTCACGGAATATGGATGAACCTCATGAGGAGAACTACATGAGTTTGGATGAATCTTATAGTGGCAATGTAAATGTGATCAATGTTGATAAAACAATAAATATGAGGGGGTAAATATTATAGACCACACGGAAAATTTAATATTTTTTTGCATGATGCAGCGACATGGCGATGATGATGATGATATGGATATAGATGATTCATTTGCTGAAAGTGCACTCCGGGTATGTTATTAATAAAATCAGAGAAGAAATGACATAATAACCATATGAGCGCTTACATGTATTTTTTTGCAATGCGCGCAGATGGACGAGGACGGGGACTTTGTGAGGAATATTGTGGACCATGAAAGTGACAAATCGCACGTTGATGCATCTCATGATGACAGCTCCAGCAAAGTAAGTTTTGAAACTTTCATCACTACAGTACATTTTAAAATTATAACTGACAGACATAAATGGTTTAATGCATTAATTTACATGGAGATGTAGATGGTACAAGCGGGAATGATGAGCATGTTGGTGATGATCTGTTTAATTTTGACATCGGATTTGATGAATATCAGCAAGAATCATTGGACATGCATTGGAAGGTCATGAGGAAGACGTTCAAGTCACTAGGAGATGCTTACAATTTCTATAATCAGTATGCGTACGAGCGTGGTTTCAGTGTAAGAAAGGACTCACTGAAATATTCGAAAGGTCCTGAGGCAACTAAGCGCTTGAGAAAGTATGTGTGTGCGAGAGCTGGGAAACGACAGGCAAAACATTGTACAATGGAAGGCAGGACCCGCAGGCTGAGAGGGGAGACTCGTTGCTTCTGCGATGCGCATATAACTTTGAAACTTGATAAAGAGCGTGACGTTTGGTATGTCAGCAGTTTCAATGATGATCACAATCACGTTCTAGCTAGACCGGATGAAGTCACGTTTCTTCGGTCTCACAATCAGATAAAAGAATATCAGAAGGCTGAGATCTTAACCATGGCAGGTGCTGGAATCAGGAAACATATGATTTATGATCAACTCGTCAGTAGGTCCGGGTCATATGCAAAGGCTGGTTTTGGGAGGAAGAAGCTTTATAACATGTGTTATAGAGAAAAAATGAAGTTGCTTGCACAAGGTGATGCAGACACTGCCATAGGGATCATGATGACCAGAAAAGAGAGAGATCCAGATTTCTTCTTTGAGCACACCGTCGATGATGAAGGAAGGCTGAAAAACATATTCTGGTGTGATTCTCAATCACGTCGAGACTATGTTGACTACGGTGATGTGACAGTCTTCGACAGCACATACAGGATGAATAGGTATGGCATGCCATTTATACCTTTCGTCGGTCTGAACAACCACCGTTGCACCACGGTATTCGGTTGTGCTCTTGTGTCTGACAAGACGGAAGATACATATGTCTGGCTGCTTCAGACGTTTTTGAGGGCTCACTGTCAGAAGAGGCCCAGGTCAGTAATTACTGATGGAGATGCAGCTATGATTAAGGCCATAAGAAAGGTACTTTCGGAGGTTTGGCATCGTCTTTGCTCGTGGCATATTGAGAAGAACATGCAGAAACACCTTCATCATAAGTCTCTAAAGGAGTTCAGGTCTCTACTTTATTATGCCACTTCAAAAAAGATATTTGAGGAGAGATGGGCAGCGTTTACCGCCAAATGGCAGTCGGAGAAAACAAAGACATGGTTACGTAGGATGTACAAGAAAAAAGGATTTGGGTTGCATCATATCTGTCAGGTGGGTTTTTCTTAGGTATGCGAAGTAACCAGCGAAGTGAGAGTCTGAATTCATGCCTTCACTTGCATCTAGACTCCGGTATGACTATTGTTGATATGATTGTGCACTATGAGAACTGCATAGTTTGTCTCCGTGAGAATGAGGCACATGACGATTACACAAACTCACAGACAGTTCCAGTACTAGTATTGGATGAGTGTAAAGATATTGAGAAATCAGCCGCCCGTGAGTTCACTGCGGCAAACTTTTATATCTTGCAGGAAGATATGAAGAAGGCACGGGAGCTAGAGGTCCTTGAGAGACTGAGAGGAGCAGACACTCAAAGATTCATACTGACATGGAAGGAAAATAGAGATATCAGATTCACTGTGGACTACACGCCAGGTAACTTAGAAGAAACTGTGAAGTGCAGTTGCAGAAGCATGTATCGCAAAGGACTTCCTTGCAAACATATTCTTCACGTTCTGATTCAGCTACGCTTATGTGAGATACCTAAGTGTTTAGTACTGCGGAGGTTGAGCCAAGTTGCAAGGGGTGGACTTCCCGTGAAGCGCACTAGCGATCTGTTTGCATGGGGATGGGCAGGTGCAGGGAACAGAGCTAGGTACAGCGAGTTGACTATCTTATCTGCTGAAGCAACTCATAAAGCATGCCATAAACCATTTTTATTTGACAAGTTGAAGGCGGCTCCGAGGGACATAATAGATAATGATTACACTGAGGAGGATGAGCCTGGTGCGGAGGTACAGTTTGTGAACGATGATGCATTCGAGCCTAATCAAGATCATGGTCTTGTTCGTGATCCCGCAAAAGTTAACACCAAAGGCGCACCAAAACAGAATGTTAAAGGCCGCGGTAAGGATGGTCCTAATGCCACTAAAAATGGGCGACCAAAAGCTTTTGATGAGAAAAGCAAACGTCCATGTGGACAGTGCGGTGTTGCGGGTCATTATAAGTCCACGTGCCCTCAAAATCCTAAGTATGATTTTCTTATGTTATTGTTCAAACCGAATTTATTTGTTCATTGTGAATTAACACATATCTTATTGTTATGTAGGAACTTTGCTTAACTTGTGGAGTATGGAAGATTGGTTCACCCTTTGATTGAAGACAGTTTTATTATGGATGGCTATGGAAGATCGTTCCACCCTTTCATTGAAGACAGTTTTTTAATGTTCTATACATTTGATCTTGAATAATTGTTATAATATGTTATATGAACTTATTTTACTTCGTTGATGTCAGACTATTTGGTTTTGATGACAGACTATGTAATGCAAGAAGGAGTTTTACTTTGTTTATTTTGATGTGTTAATTTTTACTGTTAATTTTGTGCAAGTCGATGTTGTTTATTTTGACGTGCTCATTTTTGCATAGTACTGCCGTCGCTTTTTACTGTATATTTTCTGCATTGCACGGTCGCCGTCGTTTAGAACGCCGTCATTTAAAAAAAACACCTGATAAGTGCGTCGGCGGCACTGTCCCACAGTGGCAGCATTGGCCAGCGGCACTGTCCCACAGGGCAGAGTCGGACGGCGGAAGCAGTACGAGGCAACAAAAGGAGTTCGATAGCCTATGTGCTGCCGGGTATATAAGCCGGTCGTCGCGCGCTCCGTCGGCCGAGGTGGGACTAAACATTCCAAGTCGCCCCGCATGCTACTTGGGCCGTCGTCGTGCCACGGGCGGAAACAATGGTATTGGGCCAGCCCACGCAGTCACGCGCGTCGCTGCAAGCACGGCGGCTGCGATAGCTAAGTTTTAGTCCCACCTCGCCCGACGGAGCGCGCGACGACCAGCTTATATACCTGGCGGCGCACTTGCAGTCGAGCGTCCTTGATTAGTGATGCTACCCATCGTTCGACGCTGCCCTGTTGGACAGTGCCGTCGGTCCTGTCTGACGTCAGACTGGCCGGCGCACTTGTCGGCAATTTTTTTAGAAAAGGAAATTAAGAACGTCGGTGTTATAATAAGCGACGGCGACAGTGCTTTAAAGTGCATAATAAATACATGTACATTTTTTAACATTCAGCAGTACAGGAAAACAATTTGACGACTGCACAACTATAAATACGAAGATTTCAAATGTAAAGACAACGGCATGAAGACAACATAATAATCCAAATGTCATTCTCGACTTAAATATTCAAAATAGTAGTGTCTTCTTCATCACAAGACATGATAGTCGAAATAAATGTAAACATTATTTGAGCCTATAAAATTTTCTTGTATAAATTTTTTGCCACATTTATTTCTTCTTTGCAAGCCGGGTAACTTTGTCCTTCACATCGTTGAGCGTATTTCTCTCCGAAAAAATAAGCTGCGCAATCATTAAGTCCCTCGATTTATCAATTGACCCCTGTTAGAACTTCATATTAGTACAATTCAAATAGTATTACATAATGAATTTAATTGAATATAAGCATTTGAAATAAAACCAGACCTGAAAAAAATGGCTTGTCCATTTTTCACCGTTTCAATATTGAAAGCATCAAAGAACAAATATTCCACATGAATTGCTGGTTCGTACAAACAACGGTTCGTAAGTTCGCATTTGAGGTAAGATATTAAAATAATATGAAAGTATTTACTCACCCGTCTTCTTGTTGTGGAATGTTATACGTTTTGATAGGTCAGGTAGACACATCCGAAAAATTCACAGCATCGCTCGCATTCGCATCACGTATGTCATATCCAAGTTGATTTTTCTGTTCATATACATGATAGCACGAAAAGAATTTAACATAGTTCAGTTACTAAATGATAATTTCAATATGCTCATGTAAATTTATGCCGTACCAGCTCCTCAACTTTTTCTGTAATTTCACTGTCAAGTTCGGGTCCCATCATAGAATCAAGAACCTGGAACTCTTCCTTCGGGCGATGCATGACAACCGAAACCAGTGGGTATTTCCCTTATTAAGAGGAATATAAAGCTGCATCACAACGAAAATATGATGCAATCAACATATACTATCTTATATTTATATCCCATATATGCATACTTTAAGGCAGTTGAACTTACCTTATCTTTTTTAAAATACTCATCGGTGCATCTATTCAAGGGTCTATTCTTCTTCGCCACAACTTCGTTGTCATTTTTTCCTCCCTGGGTGTCCGGTCTAAATTCAAGTAAGCAATTGACCAGCCAGGTCAGCATTATATGACGATCTTCACCAACAACTCCCAACAGATACGACGAATAAGCATTGATAACCTGAAAATAATTTAAATGATGTATAACAATTCCAATTTGCATTGAATGCTAATGGAAAACAGAACAATAACTTACATCACCGGTTAGCCATTCATGGTCAAGAATCTTACAAGCCCTCTCTGCACTCAGACCTTCGCGCATGCCATCACTGAATATTTCCTTCTTTCTATGTTTTGCTGACCGCTGATAAGCACGAACAAACTTAACACTAGCTTTAATCACATCGTATTCTTCTTCAAAGACTTCTTTCTCGAATAGTTCTGCAATACATGACGGTAATATGTTAATAATTCAATGATAAGTAGTAATTACAGCTCGAAAATAATATGATAAAACTCACTTGCTTTTGCTGAACGCTTTGCATGCTTTGTAGGTATAACGGGAATATAAGGAGACTTTATAAGGTTTGATCGTCTCCGCTTCCGTTTCCCTACACCCTTCTCCTGTATCTCATCTTCTCCAATACAATCTACCCATCCACGTGATGCAATTTCATCTGTTCCTAAATATGTAACGGATTTCTCATTAGATACCTCAGGAACTTCGATAGGATCTTCTTCATCACCCTTGAAACTATCGAAATATTCAGGTGTGCAATAATAAGGTGTCTTCTCTTCAGAATCATTAATATCATGTTCATCATCCTCTTGCACATTCTTTTTTCCCAGTGTTTTGAAATTGTCCACGTCAGGATTATATACAAATTCCTTACGAGGTTTTCCACCATAGTTTCTACTTTCACTATTTTCACCATAGTCATTCTCTTCTTCTTTTTCACTATCATCGGCTTTGTAAAATACAGTGCTTTTGTTCAATTTCTCTATGACCCTCTGTGATTAAAAATTAGTTGTAATTAGTTATGTGACACATCGAAAACCATTGTGAACGGCAAAATCAGAAAACTTGTACCTGTGCGCATAGCTCCGGCATACGAAGCATATCCTTACGAATGTGCTTCAGCTCAGTCAAAATCCGATCCATAATAGGGTTCTGGGTAGCTGAAGCCTCAGATGTACTCACGCCTGTTCTCCTTCCAGTAATGTTAGACTTTCTCGTACTAGATTTCTTGTCCTTTTCAGCCTGTTCCATTCTTATTTTGTTTAAGCGGTACTCTTCAGTAATGGTGTCATCGATCTACAACATAAAGAATCATATAATCATATTTAATTAATAATTAATTGCAGACTTTAAATGGAAAAATAAATATTTAACGTATTACCATTCCAACACCACGACCATTTTGAAAGTCGTACTTGTCTCTTTTCTCCGCTGCCGCTTCTGTCCAATTCCTCATCAAGGGGCTCAACAACGCTAAAGGATCATACTTTGGACCGGTGCTTGGCTGCACCTTCTCCCAATATAGATACTGCAAAACAAACAAACAACCATTTAGCATGTGTTACACTATTATTACGTAATACAACTATTCAATTTAAAAAATAAATCATACCTGTAGAAGTGCTAGGTTGCCACGTGGCCATTCCCTAACACGACCGGGCTGCAAGACCATACCAATCTCCGACAAACAAAACCGCAAAGTGAATGCATTCCGGTTGAACTTTTTTATCTGCCTGACATCTTGCACTAGTGCATAATAATCCTTCGGAATGTACTCATCAGATACTGGTGCAATTATAGTCCCTAACAGGACGAGAAACGCCATCCCAACAAATTCATCGTCCGTGTTTTTATTTCTCACAATCTTCTCAATAAGATCATCAATCAATATTTTACCATTCTTCTTGTTAACAAAACTAGATGGAATTTTTTTATTGCTTTGCCTTGGTCCATACTCAAGAAACTAGAAACATCAACTCCTTCATTCTTCAAACCAAATATAGCAAACACATCATCAGGCCTCAGTGAAATCAACCCTTTTTTTCCGGCTGCCTCTTGCACCATGAATTTTTTACTACTACGATTGTAACCTTGAATCATAAGCGCAAGCAAATTATCACGCATCTTGACCGAAGGTATTCGTAACATGCCCTCCATCTCCGTTTCGTAAAACGTAAATCGCTGACTTGATGTTAACTTATTAACAAAAGTAACCCATTTTTCTACAGAACATGCAATCACACCATTGATGTCCATACTGCATATAAAAATATCTATGTGACGTTGCATGCAGCTAATGTGTTATATAATGTTGAAAATTTTAAAATATATACCTTCCCGACGGCGACTACAGCGGGCGACGGCGATCACAATGGCTGACGGTGGCGTCTGACGGCGTGTTCACAACCGGCACTAACGGCGAGTGTTGACATCGACCGCTGATGACCGACGCTGACGGAGGGTGGTGACGTCGACTATTCCTGGGTGACGACGGGCGTTGACAGCGGGCGTTGACGACCGGCGCTGGCGGTGGGTGGTGACGTCGACTAGTGCGGGCTGACGGCGGCGCGACGCTGTAGGGCGGGAAACGACAGTTTGGACGGCGGCGGGCGACGGGGATCAGAGCGGGCGCGTCGTCGGCACGTACGACGCAAAACGGGCATGCGCGACGTGATTGGGCGACGTGATTGTGCAACGTGCGCGGTTGTCGGGAATATTCCCTCGGATAGCGACGGCTCGTGCAGATATTGGGCAGATATTTTGCTGCGTCGGGCCCGCGGCGATTATTAAGTGGGCGACGGCCAGTCTACAATATTGAATATTTATTTATTTATTTATTTGTATGATTTTGTTATTTAGTGTATTTTTTATAAACTTTGCACGCACGCAAAAATTTGCCGCGTTTCGAGTCCGTATGAATTTTCTACGATTTTTCGGGCCGAAAACCCCTAAAATACTGCCCGGACGTGACGCAACTTGCGTTCATTGTCGGATTTCGTTCATTTTGGTCGTGGGGTGCCCGGGTGGGGCCCCACACGCGCTGCCAAAAGTTGGGTGCATTCCGTAAAACCGCTCAGGTACTTGCTGTGGAAGGGGGTGGTTTCGGTATGGCCGGAGAGGACCCTCGGTCGCACGTCTCCGCTTCGCATCAGCCAAACGTGCCCAATTTTTTTTCACGGGCCACAGTGACCATACAGGGCACGCACGCAAAAATTTGCAGCGTTTCGAGTCCGTATGGATTTTCTACGATTTTCCGGGCCGAAAACCCCTAAAATACTGTCCGGACGTGACGCAACTTGCGTTCGTTGTCGGATTTCGTTCATTTTGGCGGTGGGGTGCCCGGTTGGGGCCCCACACGCGCTGCAAATAGTTGGACGCATTCCGGCAAACCGCACTGGCACTTGCTGTGCAACCTGGTGGTTTCGGTGCGAAAATGTTTGTACCGAACACTTTTCTTTCTGTAACTTACAAACATGCCCAAATTTTTTTATCGCCTTCTATCTACATGAGAATCATGCGTGCCAATTTTATCTGCATTTTGGGTCTGTTTGCATTTTCTACGGTTTTCGACTTCGACAGTCCTAAAACACTGTTTTTAATTCAAAATTATTTCAAACTAATTTTCTTAAAAAAATTTACAAATTCCTTCTTCGAATTTCATTTTATACTTTTTCCTTTCTTCCTCTCTTCATCTTTTTTCAATTATACCGGTAAACTATTTAATTTTAATTTCTTTCGGGCTACTTTTATTTTATAAAATGATTCACTTTTTGTCCATAATATTTCATACTAATTTTCATCCAACATAACGATAAACGATAGTTCATTCAACATAACGATGGTTCATTTTACATTAAAACATAAAAAACTTAATTAAACAGGACTTAACTAAACTTAATTAAAATAACGACTTAATCCTAATCTACTCGTCGTCGGAGTCGGCGAGGTCCACGATCTCCCCCGCACCGACGTCACCGTCGTCGTCGTCGCCGCCGTCGCTGCTCTTGCCGCCGTCGTCCCAATAGCCGGCGTCGCCCTCCTCCGGAGCCACCTGCGGCTGCACCGCTTCGATGGCCGCCGCCACATCCAGTGCGGCCTGCAGCTCGGCGGCCTCTGCTGCCGCCGCCATAGCCACCACCGTGTCGAGTGCGGCCTGCAGCTCGGCGGCCTCTCTCGCCTCCGTGGCCGCCGCCGCGACCGCCGCTTCTGCCTGCGACACCCGCAGTGTGATGAGATAGCCGGGGCAGTCGTCGGGGTCACCGTCCTTGCGCAGTGCGAACTGCTCCGGCGGGATCTCGACGACGGGAGGGGAGGCGGCCCGGGCGATGGCGGGAACCGGACGGCAGGACGAGCTCGGAGATGGCGCGGCAGCCAGAGGGGGACGGCGGGGCCGGCGCAGGGCGGAAGACGAGCTTGGAGACGGCGCGGCCGCCGAAGGGGGCCGGCGTGGCAGACGACGAGCCACCCGTCTGCAACTCCCGACGAGCCTGCGCGACGACGGCCCGGTAGTTCTTGCCCTCCCGAAATCTCGCGCGGCCGGCGATGTTCGACCGGCCGCCCACGTGCTGGCGGAGCTCATCCGGGTTCGCCCCGGGCCCCCTCGTCGGGTACCCGTCGGCGGTGATGTGGAACGCATGAGGCAGACGGCAGCCCGACGGCACCATCAATCCGAGACGGATGAGCTCGTCTGTCTCCGGCGTGCCCAGGCTCATCGGCCACGATCTGCAGCCGCCGCCGCCGTCGGACACCATGGAGGCCGCCGGGAAAGGGAGCTCGTCGGTGGGTGGGGTGAGCGGGTCGAGGCGCGTCGAGTGGACTGGAGGGAGGCAGACGGGGCGACGAGCGGCGTTTTCAAGGCAGGCGTCGGTGGGTGGGGGAGGCCGTCCGGTAGGTGACCGACGCCCGGCTTAACGCCGACATTAATGGCGCATCAGGTCGGCGGCAGCGTCGGGAACCGCCCTTGACCGACGCTTATACGGCACGCAACCGCCCGTCGTGTCGTCTCGTCCCCACACGTCGCATCGTCTTTTTTTTTCGTCCAGCCGACGCCACGTCGCCACGAGTACGTCGCTCGACAGGTCGCGTCGTTTTTTTTTCTTTGGTCGTCGTTGTACGTACGCGGACGGACGCGTGTATGGGTAGTCGGCGTAGAGCCCCGTCGCGCGGGTACAGCCCCGTCGCGCGGGCGGCGGCTTTTTATGTGCTGGGATGATCCTGCCCTTTTTAATGAAGGGGTACGGTGCGATCTCAGCCGTTAGAGTGTTTAGGGGGTTGTACGGAAGAAGAAGTGTAATTGTTAATGTATACATAATACAGAAGTCAAACAAGCCATCATGTTCATCCACATGTATTAAATTATCTTGATGGTCAATTTTATACATCAATGGTCAAGATTTCAAATATATAGCGTTACATACAAATATAGTTGTGTACAAACAATCTGGCATGGCGTGTAAAAACAGATGGACACATCTTTCATAGAAGTAGCATATTTTTTTCTTTTAAAATAGAAGATTACAACATGAGAAGTTTTAGGTACAACAATTTCCATGTAAAATAGACACGTGCTACCACTTGAGAGTATATACAAGGAAACTTTTTTGTCATAATCAGGCACGTACCAACATGGGAATATATTAAAGAGATTGGCAATGAAATTGGAAAGGGAAACGTTTGGGGCCGGGGCACCGGCCGAAGCTTCGGCCGGTCCAGTCCACGCGCGCACGCCGCGACCCAGTCGCGAGCAACCACGTGGCGCTGCGGATCTCGCGAATCTCGCCTCATTCCTGTCTCGCAGCTCCGCGGATCTCGTCCCCATCCTCATCTCCTGCAGCGCCGGCGCCCACATCTCGCCGTCGGCCATGGAAGGTCGAATCCCCCGCGCGTCCATGGATGTAGATCTCACCCCGCCATGCTTTACAGCCCGTTTCGCCATTGGATGCAGCCCGTTGACCAATCCCCATCCCCGGCGGTTGCAACTCCCACACGTCTCGTGCTTCTGCCTCGCCGCCGACGAGCCGGACGGCGATGGTCGACACCGGAGGCTTCTGCAGAATCGTCACACCCCCTCATGTTGCAACCGTTTAAAAAAAAAGCTTCACCCCCTAGATGAAAAGCTTCAACCGGATGTAGAGAAAGCTACAAGCAGTCAGCGCCATCGCCGGAAAGCTACAACCGTTGACATGAAATGCTACATCCTTCGATTAAAAAAGCTTCAACCGAAACGACACAAAAAGCCTTGGCCAAGTGCTGCTAAAAAGAAAATAGCTACAACTTTTGGTAAAAAAGCTTCAACGGTTGCTGGAAAAAGCTCCCACCATTGAGAGAGAAAGCTACAACTAGACACTATGAAAATAAGAAAGCTTCAACCAGCGACGGCTGGAGGTGGAAGTAGATGATAAAATGCTGCAGTTTTGCTACATGCTTCAACCGGCATAGATTTTTGCTACAACTGGCATAGCATTTTGCTACAACTAGCGTCACGTTTTGCTACAACACACAGCCGGCATCGCGTTTTGCTACAACTAGCATCGTTTTTTGCTACAACCGGCATAATGTTTTGCTACATCCATCATGGCTGAGCTGCGACCCAGCACGGGTTTCCGTGAATTCTGGCGGCGAGATCCAGCACGGGGGGCAGGGGTGCATGCTGCAACCGGTCGCCGGCGAGCTGCTACGGGCTCGCGGCGAGCTACAACCTCGACCGGCCGTAACGGAGCTCGAGCCCAAATCCATGGCGGCAAGAAGGTCATGACGTATGTAAGACATGATTGAAGCAATCCCAAGGCGGCTTGATAGGTGGGGGAGCTCCTCGTCGACGTGATTCGGCCGCGGGGAACGAATAACAGGCGGATCTAGCCGCCGCCGCCGCGGGGATCCAACTCCCTGTTTTTCTTCTTGTGCCTGTTCGTACACGGTCGCAACAAAACTGTTTTTTTTTTGCTGCAACGGTTGCTTCAGTCCGTGTATGCGCGCAGATCTAACGGTCCATGCAAACCGCATCGGACGGCTGGGCCTCGACCGGCCCAACTGTTGGGCCGGTGCGCCGGCGCAGATCGCTGCCCAATTGGAAAGGAAAAAAACGGCTAGAGGTTTCCTAATCTCTTCACTACTCTTTCTCTAAAAAAAGACTCCACATAAGACTCGGATTTATCTCCTTATTATAAGCAAAAAGAGATAGGGTGTTAAACGGCTGGAAAGGAAAAAATGACCAGAGAATTTCCTAATATGATTCGGAAATTAAACAAGGAAATAAATATTTCGGTTTTATCTCCTTATATAGGCAAAAAAAAGATTGACTACGAATTTGAAAATTAACTTAGGTTGAAGTTGCGTACTATGATTATAGGAAATTAATAATTAAATAAGGAAACAATATTGGCTATTATGTACCTACCATAGACTTGAGACAAGACCGTCGATCTCCGTGGAGACTAGGAGCAAAGCGCACCTTAGCTGGCCCGCTACATAGAAAGACAGTCGTCATCGTTTCATCTCGCAAAAAAAAAAAAAGACAAGTCGTTCCTAATGCTAACTAGGCCACGAAACCACGCCCACGTGAGAGAAAAACACTAGATTATCAGATCACTGGCCAGACTCACATCGTACACCTGAGACCATCATCATTGGTCCAGAATTTTGAGTGCGTTGTTGCACCTCTTCATCATGCTAGAGTAAATCACCCAGAAACATTTTAATGTTACTTGCCAAGGTGTGTCAAATCTATCAACGTGTCATTCCCGAAACAAAAAAAATGAATATCTGTGTCCAAATTTACTGATTTTCTCTTTTAGGATCCGTTTGGATTAAGTGTGATTTTTTACGCTCTCCAAAATTTAGCTCAAGGTTAAGCTGAAAACCATGAAGCCCACGACAAATACCACTAACCCAAACAATCCAGATTTTGGACAAGAACAAATTAGTTGTCAAATTATGCAAGCAAACATATAACAATTCCAATTTACTCCTGCTAGACATAGCAAGAGTAGAAGAACGAACTTGAACCAATTTAGAAACAAAACAATGTCAAATGATGCAAGCAAGCATATAACAATTCCAATTTTCTTTTGCTAGATATAGCCAGAGTAGAAGAACAAACTTGAACTAATTTAGAAACCGCACTCTAATTCAAAAGAATTTTAAAGACTATTTGTAGGATTACTTTACTTAGTATTTTGTTCTAAACAAGGGCCATATTATAATGATTGCAATCTAGAAGCCGGTATGAGGGATGCATATCTCTGTGCAAGGGACTACATGCTTTGTCAATGGACATGAGAAGCCAACAACCGAAACCGAGATGCAAGTCAACATTGGCATCAAAACAAAGAAATAATATTATATACTCCAACATTATGGCGCAACTACGAAAGGCTTGCACTATAAAATATTTATTATTATAATATCAAATATAATTACCCATAAATATTATTCTTGATTTCATATTATATCAAGCCACGACTGTTCATTTTCCTAGGAAAGAAAAATCGAAGTATCCAAATGTGTGGGCCACCTCATAGATAATAATGCGGAAGTATCAGATACTTTGAGTGCTAACAGAGCACACATGGCGCAAACACAACAATACAACAAATAAAATAAACTGCAAAATGGAAAACATTCAAAAAAAATTATTCCCATAGGTACGTTAAGTTGCCATCATTGGACATTATTGACTGTGGCAAAATCTACTATCATGGTCAAAATATATAGTTCACTAAAGCTCATATGCAGCCCATCACCATAAGCTCGAGGGTTGACACAGTCATTGAGAAAAATAAAATGCAATCAAATCCAATAAATTTTGTTTGATTCAAGAGAACATCAGATGGATAAGGAACCAAGATGCAACAAAGAGAAAGAAACGCATGAGATATTATGTGCGAATAATGATTTTTCTATGATGAAACAAAAAACATATTGTGTCCCTGGTCAATAAGGAAACATAACACAAGGATACATGAGGAGCATGAGGCTACTACTAGGAATATAAATGATTGGAAAAAAATAAGAACAACCTTTTCAAGGCTATGATAAGTGCTAACGCTATATGAAATACAAATAAAGAAATCACTATTTCATCTAAAGGCGATCTCCACTAAGGAATCAAAATTTGCAAACTAAGAACCGATAAACATTTGCTAATTGAACAACACAGAGCATTACTCATACCCAAGAGAGGTTGGTGTCCCTAATCCATAATAATCCACAAAGCCATTTAAAAATTTAAACTTATAATTATAACATATATCCATTAAAAAAGTCACTTTTTGACGCAAAGTGAAACATGCAGTAAATTCTGCCAAATTACAAGATCATGTATTGAAGTATTATGTACATTTAGAATAAAAGATGACAGCAACAATAAGACTAGCCGCGCAAATGCGCGGGCGACCCTGCTAGCTATGTCTAAACTGAAAATACGAAACAAGAGCAGAGTCACAATTTGTATTTATACGATGAATAATGGATGTTCCAACCACTAAATTTAAAGTAAGGTTTTTAGAATAAATTGTGATTTTCTAAGCTTGTAACCTATAGTCTATCAACTAATTGTATTATATTACCATGTCTATTTTTGAAGTGCAACCAGCAAACAATTCCACTTGATTTAAATTATCAAGGTGGGTTGTACGTTATTTATAACCATTATAAACATTGTGTTCTCAATATCTTAATTTGAAGGACATACGTTTGTTATCCGCGCGGGCCCTTTTGCTAGTATGATTTATACCAATAGCTTTCACCATTCTAGTAGTATGAAGCTATTAGACTGTTTTTCTCAAAACAGAGGATTTTTGTCTCATGCGATGGAGCGATGCACACACCCTGAAGTTTGGTAGTATGATAAACCATCCCTATCCATCCATATCGCTGTTCTTATCTTGTAGTGCCGACATTTGAAAAAGAGGCAATAATACTGCTGGTGTGGGGGCATGGATAATGTGTACGTGCTGTTGACATTGTGACGCACCCTTGATCATCACGTAGTAGTAGTTGGCTAGTACGTATACTACTCCACGTTTAGTAGGAGCATTATCTATAGAAATATCGAGTCAGTTCGACCAATGGTGATCCGTCGTATCAACTCGAAACGGTTCTCTACACAAGCATCTGAATTGATTAGTTGCATCGTGTCTGGCAATCGGATGCAATCGTATCAATCAGAATAAGTCACAAATTGTTGTCATGTGCTCTAGGCGTAAACTAATATAACAACATTTATATCACTAAATTAGTGATCTAAACGCTCTTACATTATTTTACAGAGGAATCCTAAGCAAGGCCTATTGCATCACCAGCACATACGTACTGACGTAGCAGGGACTTCTCATCGCCGGACGGCCATGACTACTCCCTCATCACCGCTGCTGACTCTCGTCCTCCTCCTGCTGGCCTAGTCAGTGACCGTGGCGCGCGGTGGCGCCCGCCCCAGTCCCAACCTCAAGCGCATCCGCATTTACATACACGAGACCCTCACAGGCCCGGGGACGATACTAATGTCGGTGCAGTCCCAATTGTGCGGCAGCGTAACGTCCGGGCAGGTCGGCGTGCTGGACACTGAGGTGCGAGATGGCCCTGACCAGCGGCGCTCGTCGCCGCTGGGCTGGTTCCAGGGCGCCATGACGGGCACGCCGGCCTGCTGTCGGCGCTGAACGTCGTATTCACGGCCGGGCGGTACCGTGGGACCATGCTGGCCATGCTGGGCACGGTACAGGACTTACGGGCCACGCTCGAGCACACTACGGACTAAACCGTGGGACCATGCTGGCCACGCTCGAGCAAAATATTCAGAAAATTGTTTTCATTCTTGGTGATCAAGTCGATTGCATAGTTATTTTCATGCGATCGACTTCAAGGATGAAAACAGAGTAGAGATGACCATGTCATTAGTCTGGTACAGTTCCTTGACACGACAGCTTCATGACACCCACGGTAGCCTATGTTGGCACAGGCATGGCCTTGACGACGCACACCTCGAGTATTTTCTCACGACGGCACGCGTACAATCTACAGCCGGTTGAGTGGAGGCCTGTCGTATGTAGAACTGTTTCGTCTAGATAGGCACGACGTATATGGCGAGGTGCACACTAAGCCTGAAGCAGCTAGTCTAGCTGCTGGATGGTTCACGAATGGTTCATGCACGTACAGGAAGCTAGCTTAGCTAAGCTAGCGATCAACTCAATACAAGCTAGCACAATGCCTTGATCTTTCGATCTCACCGAGACACAGCGTAGCACACACACGGAGACGCTGATTTGATGGCTATCGGCCCGTGTCGAGTCTGTTTTTCTTTCTTTGATCTAGGCCACAAAATCTATCAGGTACAAGTATATATACGATCCAAGCTAGCCTAGACCTATACTACTCGGGTTGATTCAGTGGTTGGCCTAGAAAAATATATATTGGATTGTTGCATGCATGGTTCGAGCCTGGAACATGACAGGATTAATTATGAGAGAGGAAAAGGACTGCGGAGAGACACGAATTGACATGTGACATTGAAGCAGGACATACACGAATTTGGGAAAAAGAAAACTAAGCACCAAGGAGCTATACCTAGACCTGAGCGAGGAGGCTGTGGGCTGCTGCTTATGCAAGACGGTGCAGAAGAGAAGAGGTGTCAGGGATTTAGAATCGATGGTGATGTTTTCTAGAGCGATCGTGGTGTTTTTTGGAGCGATCATGGTGTTGTTGGATAGGTGATTTTGGAAAGATGGAGTTTGAACGGGAGGAGGAGGAGCTGATCACGTCTATCCCTTTGTGCATGTTTTTTTTTGCTGATTGAACGGTTATTTCGGTAAGGGCATTGGTGGGTAATTTACTTGACTGTTGAAGACACTTAGAAGATGGTTGTTATTCTCTAGTCCATTAAATAAACGGACGGATGTTTCTAATTTTTGTGGAATTTTACAATTAATTCTCTTTTCTCTGGTTAACCCATCAAGCACTTTTTATATATAAATAGATTAATTTGTGTAGAAGATCAAAAACAATGTTATCCAGTAGTTTGATATTTGTTGTCATTATTCCAAAAAATGATATGTGTAGCGTATTGAAAATAATTGGATGCTGATGTGATCATGGAGTGAGGACATGTATAGAGGTGCTTTCTAATAGTACATAACTCCGTAATGAAATCAAGAGCAACATATCTCCGTTATCCAATGATTGTTGTCCTCATAGTACAGACATTCCCACCGTTGACACACTACGCAGATGCCATATCCTTTCTTCCGCACACAGGACACGACATTCCGGTCAGCCTTGTACTATTGGGATGCTTAATATGCTGGAGTGGGTCCTGGCTGCAGTGGTGTCCCTGTTCCTCCACGGCTAGGGCAATCCCCATGTAGCTGGAACATGTACAATTTTGATTTAGAAGGGGTGTTGATTTGTGTCTCTCTTTGTAGCCTTCTGAATTTCACAATTGTAAACAAATTGGGTGTAAAGATGTACTTCAGCATGTGCTTTCTTCTCAAAAAATTTATTCAGACCGGAAGTACTAGACTTTTATCTGGAAGAAGATACGTGCATGTTCCACAACTCGAAAATGGCAGTGTATAGGAGAATTGTGATCCCTCTTTCAGTGCAGCCAAAATGCATGCACAACTTTGCATACAAGAATTGCAATATGAAATCTATGAACTTGAACATTTGTCTCACCTGCATAAAGAGAGAGAACACACGTTGTGTACTCGATGAGATGGTCTGCTCCTACATTGGTAAAATTAGTATCAGGTTCCCTTTTTGGGCCTACAATATTTTGTGCTCGCACTTGATTGTTTCTTCATGTACCACAATATTTCAGTTTCAAATATATTAAAATAGTCGTGTACAAGTTATGTAGTTTTCATTATAGTTATTTTGATTCCGTAGCGAAGCATGTGGAAATCTAATGGTTCAAGACAACTCCACGTTGAAAGAGGGCGTGTGAAGATTTTTGCTCGAGAATTCCAGAGGGTTATTCTTGTCAAATTTGCTCTCACACCTTGCGCGTCATGTTTTCCCGTTGCAATACACGGGCCTTTGTTGTAGTAATAGTAATAATAATATGACTTCCATAATACAACTATATTTCACAACATATAAAAGAAATCAATGGAAAAATAGGATGCTGCATGCGCATGTGCTGGGGCTACTATGAAAGTTATTACAATAGGCATGCATATGTATATATATAAGACATAGACATATAAAATAACTCAGATGTCCATAGTTCTATTAGATCGTCCTAAGCTTATCCATCAAGGCGCATATAGCCAAGGTTTATAGCCCCTTTAGCTATCTCAAAACTTATAAGGGCATCGAACGCAGCATATCTGATTCTTTCAAAGCTCAATGGAGCAATCGCCCATCCGGAGTTCTTCAGTTGCTTGCACTCGTTGCCCTTCTCCAGATTCGTTCACAACACAAAATTTGCTAGATCAAATAGCGACGGTGTAGATTTACCGCATGTTGTTTTTGGTATTTTAATGTGCGTCTGTAGGTCAATGGGATTTTTTACATGGAGGCCATATGGCTGAAGCATTTTTACGTCATTGCCAATTGCCGCTCCACAAAAGAAGATATCTTCACGAGCAAGAAATTTGTTGAGCTCGTCTGGTATGTGAGGCGAGTGCACGATGTGGTACACCAAGCAATGATCTCCAAAACACAGTTGAAGTACGGCGGCGCATCGCTCCATTTCCGGGGGCAGGTCCTTCTGCTTCACCCCATCGACTTGGTCGGTGAACTCACAGTCTAGACCAACAATCTTCTTTTCTACCGTTTGGAGGGATTTCAACAAACTCTTGACCCATTCCTCAACGATG
>NC_057812.1:726548890-726555377 GCF_018294505.1 Triticum aestivum
AGTGGTGGCTCCTATTACGCGCCCGTCACGTCCATATTTGGTCACCCTGCCACCTACCACTCAAATATAGCTGTGGCGGGTGCTATCTGCTGCCCGTCACTCTTATGCATGACTTTATCCACCCCACCCACCACCCGAAGCCAGTCGCACATTATCTATCTAGACATAAATCTTTCTCCCTCTGCCTCTCTCTCGCCACGCTGACGGCATGAGAATCGTGGCGTCCTCCGCCGCTTCCACCGGCAAGGTCGCCGTCCGCTGCCTCGGACGGCGTCATGGACCCAACCTTCCCTGTCGCCCGCATCTAGGCTATCTGCTGCCCGTCACTCTTATTTATTGTACTTGTACATTAGCAACATTTCGCTAGTGTAGTTAAAATTTGTTATAGGATGTACTGTAGTTGTCTCTTGTTATATGATGTAACATTTAATCTTTGTAATTGGACGTCTTCAATTTGATTGCTTGTGCTAGAGGACTATGTACTGCATATACGGATCAAAATGTAGTACAATATTTTATTCATGATGCAGATATTCGTAACTTACGTGATGAACCTACTTAAGAGTGAGAAATGTCCACTCAAAGGACATATATGGACTGTTGTCGTAACAATTCTATCTTTTATATTGTCATAAATCTTCTTTCATGCAAATGTCTTTTATCTAAAGGTCAACTTGTTTAATGCATTTAGATGGAGAAGCCGGGATGCCTCTTTAGGACGCCTACACCCGTAGACCGAACTCCTACAGCCGTAGGAATCGTCATGAGGATGGATAAGTACACGAAGATCATGCTCGCCTATGCCGAGAGCGCTCGAGCAGCCACCAATAGCGCTCGGGCATACGTCAAGAGCACTGCAGCATATGCCGAGAGTGTGAGAAGAGCCCCTGAGAGCACAAGAGCAGCCACCAAGAGTGCGTGAGCACCTGGCGGAGTGCGTGAGTAGCTGTCAAATCTGTCAGAACCGCCCAAGCCATGATCACGAAGATGTTAGAAGGCGAGGAGACCTCATGATGGATCTGAACTTTTACTTCTAAACTAGTAGTGCACTTCCTTTATGTGATCTATATGATCGATGCTTGTGAACCGAATTTCTATGTTACAATGATGGAGTTGAACTTTTGCTTCTGAACTACTAGTGAACTGCATTTATGTCATTTGTATTGTTGATGCTTCTGAACATATTTTCTATGATGCTCTGAAGATTGTTATATGACTTTTCTCCATGCGATTGGATAACTATGAGATTGACTTGTTAGCTTGTTTTTTTATCTTTGTAGATGAGGTGTACTATGGGAAGAATCCAGGAGTCTATGATTCATGAAAGAAATGCAATGAACAAGTGGACGCTTAGGAGAACAAGTGCTATAAAGGATATAAGTCTAATAAAGAAGCAGAGGATCATTACGCCAACTTCAACCACAAAGAGAAAATCAACTATGACGTATGCAAAACCGTGTGGACAAGTGCACAAGTAAAGAATTTGATTACCTTTATCCAATTCATTTTCATTATGGTGGTGTTTTTATCATGTGGTCTTGTATATATGTAACATATTGGAGGCTTCACTGAGAAGGCTATGTGTACCAATGATTAATGCGTACATCTACTGTATTGTATTTGGATTATAGTTACGGTAAAATGTGCCGCTTGTTAAGGTACATTGTGATGCGGCCAATCTCAGAAACGTCTATTGTAATGTGTATCATCGCATACGTTACTTGTTGTTACTGTTTGTTGTCGGATTTGTGTTGGCGGCTGGACATGTAGTTGTCATTGGTGCCCCAAATTCCCTACCACAACTAACAATATATTCCTGTGGCGGGCTGCAAGCAGATATGCCGGCACTGCAGAGTCTCTATGAGTGGCCCGCATCTAGGCTGCCTACATTAGGGGAGCAGTTTTAGTGGTTGGGTTGATGCAACTACATGGTGTTTGATTGCATACGGGCTGTGAGATCTGCTGACCTTGTACCGTAGGTGGTGAGCTTACTAGCTACAACTTACATATGATCACACCAATCACACAAATAAAACACTACTAAATCTCGACGAACTGGACAATGATGATCAAGTTCTTGATCTGAAACCTTCCAAGTTGTTGACGAGCCTTGTCTACTTCAACATTGCTTGTATGCTTGTGCACAAACTTGGAGTAAGCATCCACTTCCTGCTGCCTAGTCTTTAACCCTTTGTAGGAGTTTCTTGGGTAATGGTTGACTTGTTCTTCGCATGTGTCCCATGAACTATAAGCCCCTAGAATCCTTCCTTCGTACACCGCATACCACTTTTCCTACCATGACAGAAGAGCAACAATTCAAGTAGTAAGCAATGGAGCATAGTAGACATGTAACATTAGAAAGCATGCATGATCATAGGGCATGGCGAGTTTATCCTGCCAATATTAAGGTGTCATTCTACCACCACATCTAAAAGAGGGTGTGATCCTACCACCGCAAGTTTGCCATCAGCATGAGGGGTTAGTATATATCACATCATCAAAATATGCAGGCCGGCAATAGTTTTCAAGCCCTATCGTCATCGCCATCGCCATCGAGGATCATGCACGTCGTGATACGTCTCGAAGGTATCTAGAATATATTTTTGTTTCATGCTATTATATTATCACTTCTATATAATATTTCTAGTAATTTATACTATTTTTGTAGACTAATTAATTGAGTGCCCAATGCATGTTCTTATTTTTCTGCTTGCTTTTGGTTTCGTAGGGAATCAATATCTATGGAGGTCCAAATCACTTGTCGGTTTAATAAAAAAATTATATCGGCAACACGAAACCAGGGAGGATTCGGAAGAGATCGAGATGAGCAGCATAGGGTAGGGCGCACCACCTAGCCGTCTGGGGTCCGCCTGCACCGCCTTACATCCATTCCACCGCCATAGATTCCTATAAATTATGAAATGCTCAGCCATATTTATAGATTTTTTTATCGCCGCCGCAAGGTCGTGTTTCGCGAAGATCCCATCTGAATAGTATTTTGACACTATTCACATACGATTATTTTCTTTCTTTTTTTCTATTAGTTTAAGTCGAATTAGGAGCTGAAAACCTTTGAGTTTGTACATCAACTATTTATTTGTGCCTATAATTTTTTCTCTGAATGGTTGGAGATGTTTTGTATTTTTTAAATTTATCTCATTTAATGTGAGATCCTATACTAGTCTCCCCGAGTTGTTGAGGTAGACTTTTTAGGAGGTGAGGCTTCCTACGGATTTCGTTCATTTTGGCCGTGGGGTGCCCGAGTGGGGCCCCACACGCGCTGCCAAAAGTTGGGTGCATTCCGTGAAACCGCTCAGGTACTTGCTGTGGAAGGGGGTGGTTTCGGTATGGCCGGAGGGGACCTTCGGTCGCACGTCTCCGCTTCGCATCCGCCAAACGTCCCCAATTTTTTTTCACGGGCCACAGCGACCATGCAGGGCACGCACGCAAAAATTTGCCGCGTTTCGAGTCCGTATGGATTTTCTACGATTTTCCGGGCCGAAAACCCCTAAAATACTGCCCGGACGTGACGCAACTTGCGTTCGTTGTCGGATTTCGTTCATTTTGGCCGCGGGGTGCCCGGGTGGGGCCCCACACGCGCTGCAAATAGTTGGGCGCATTCCGGCAAACCGCACTGGCACTTGCTGTGCAACCTGGTGGTTTCGGTGCGAAAATGTTTGTACCGAACACTTTTTTTTCTGTAACTTACAAACATGCCCAAATTTTTTTATCGCCTTCTATCTACATGAGAATCATGCGTGCCAATTTTATGTGCATTTTGAGTCTGTTTGCATTTTCTACGGTTTTCGGCTTCGACAGTCCTAAAACACTGTTTTTAATTCAAAATTATTTCAAACTAATTTTCTTAAAAAAAATTACATATTCCTTCTTCGAATTTCATTTTATATACTTTTTGCTTTCTTCCTCTCTTCATCTTTTTTCAATTATACCGGTAAACTATTTAATTTTAATTTCTTTCGGGCTACTTTTATTTTATAGAATGATTCACTTTTTGTCCATAATATTTCATACTAATTTTCATACCAACATAACGATAAACGATAGTTCATTCAACATAACAACGGTTCATTTTACATTAAAACATAAAAAACTTAATTAAACAGGACTTAACTAAACTTAATTAAAATAACAACTTAATCCTAATCTACTCGTCGTCGGAGTCGGCGAGGTCCACGATCTCCCCCGCACCGACGTCACCGTCGTCGTCGCCGCCGTCGCTGCTCTTGCCGCCGTCGTCCCAATAGCCGTCGTCGCCCTCCTCCGGAGCCACCAGCGGCTGCACCGCTTCGATGGCCGCCGCCGCATCCAGTGCGGCCTGCAGCTCGGCGGCCTCTGCTGCCGCCGCCATAGCCGCCACCGCGTCGAGTGCGGCCTGCAGCTCGGCGGCCACTCTCGCCTCCGCGGCCGCCGCCGCAGGCGCCGCTTCTGCCTGCGACGCCCGCAGTGCGATGAGATAGCCGGGGCAGTCGTCGGGGTCACCGTCCTCGCGTAGTGCGAACTGCTCCGGCGGGATCTCGACGACGGGAGGGGAGGCGGCCCGAGCGATGGCGGGAACCGGACGACGGGACGAGCTCGGAGACGGCGCTGCCGCCGGAGGGGCACGGCGGGGCCGGCGCAGGGCGGAAGACGAGCTCGGAGACGGCGCGGCCGCCGAAGGGGGCCGGCGCGGGGCGGATGACGAGCCGCGCGCGGCAGACGACGAGCCGCCCGTCCGCAACTCCCGACGAGCCTGCGCGACGACGACCCAGTAGTTCTTGCCCTCCCAAAATCTCGCGCGGCCGGCGATGTTCCACCGGCCGCCCACGTGCTGGCGTAGCTCATCCGGGTTCGCCCCGGGCCCCCTCGTCGGGTACCCGTCGGCGGTGATGTGGAACACATGAGGAAGACGGCAGCCCGGCGGCACCATCAATCCGAGACGGATGAGCTCGTCTCTCTCCGGCGTGCCCAGGCTCGTCGGCCACGATCTGCAGCCGCCGCCGCCGCCATCGGACACCATGGAGGCCGCCGGGAAAGGGAGCTCGTCGGTGGGTGGGGTGAGTGGATCGAGGCGCGTCGAGTGGACTGGAGGGAGGCAGACGGGGCGACGAGCGGCGTTTTAAAGGAAGGCGTCGGTGGGTGGGGGAGGCCGTCCGGTAGGTGACCGATGCCCGGCTTAACGCCGACATTAATGGCGCATCGGGTCGGCGGCCGCGTCGGGAACCGCCCTTGACCGACGCTTATACGGCACGCAACCGCCCTTCGTGTCGTCTCGTCCCCACACGTCGCATCGTCTTTTTTTCATCCAGCCGACGCCACGTCGCCACGAGTACGTCGCTCGACAGGTCGCGTCGTTTTTTTCTTTGGTCGTCGTTGTACGTGCGCGGACGGATGCGTGTATGGGTAGTCGGCGTAGAGCCCCGTCGCGCGGGCGGCGGCTTTTTATGTGCTGGGATGATCCTGCCCTTTTTAATGAAGGGGTACGGTGCGATCTCAGCCGTTAAAGTGTTTAGGGGTTGTACCGAAGAAGAAGTGTAATTGTTAATGTATACATAATACAGAAGTCAAACAAGCCATCATGTTCATCCACATGTATTAAATTATCTTGATCGTCAATTTTATACATCAATGGTCAAGATTTCAAATATATAGCGTTACATACAAATATAGTTGTGTATAAACAATCTGGCATGGCGTGTAAAAACAGCTGGACACATCTTTCATAGAAGTAGCATATTTTTTTCTTTTAAAATAGAAGATTACAACATGAGAAGTTTTAGGTTTAACAATTTCCATGTAAAATAGACACGTGCTACCACTTGAGAGTATATACAAGGAATCTTTTTTGTCATAATCAGGCACGTACCAACATGGGAATATATTAAAGAGATTGGCAACGAAATTGGAAAGGAAAAAAACGGCTAGAGGTTTCCTAATCTCTTCGCTACTCTTTCTCTAAAAAAAGACTCCACATAAGACTCGGATTTATCTCCTTATTATAAGCAAAAAGAGATAGGGTGTTAAACGGCTGGAAAGGAAAAAATGACCAGAGAATTTCCTAATATGATTCGGAAATTAAACAAGGAAATAAAGATTTCGGTTTTATCTCCTTATATAGGCAAAAAAAAAAGATTGACTACGAATTTGAAAAATAGCTTAGGTTGAAGTTGCGTACTATGATTATAGGAAATTAATAATTAAATAAGGAAACAATATTGGCTATTATGTACCTACCATAGACTTGAGACAAGACCATCGATCTCCGTGGAGACTAGGAGCAAAGCGCACCTTAGCTGGCCCGCTACATAGAAAGACAGTCGTCATCGTTTCATCTCGCAAAAAAAAAGACAAGTCGTTCCTAATGCTAACTAGGCCACGAAACCACGCCCACGTGAGAGAAAAAACACTAGCAGCGTGTTTGCTTGGGGGGAGTTAGAGGTAGGGAATGGGAGTTTAAGGTTGATGAGACTAAAATTCCGTTGATTGGTTG
>NC_057812.1:726556448-726564662 GCF_018294505.1 Triticum aestivum
CCAACTCCCATCGATCTCTACCTTGGGGGGACCCTGGTAATTCAGCGAAGGAATGGGAGTTGACATCTAAAAACAGATTTGGTGGCCCACCTCCCGCAGCTAAAGGAAAAAAACCACGAACATCGTAGCTAAATTCTTGGGCGGCATAATTTTTCCTCCAAACAAACTGGCAAGTGCTAACTACTACTCCCTAATCTATCGTAAAAAAAAATTGCTCCCTAATCTGCAGATGCAACGGCAAATAGAATCACATCTCACGTAACCTCGTAACCTATCCTTTCTTTTCTTTATTTATTGTGGGAATTCCCACAAATAATTCTCACCCGGTACCAAACGTGGGAATGGGACTAACAATCCACTTCCTATGTATAATCCCTCAGCCAATTCCCTCCCGTAAATTCCCATTCCCTTTACCGTAAACTACCAAACACGCTGTAGATTATCAGATCACTGGCCAGACTCACATCGTACACCTGAGACCATCATCATTGGTCCAGAATTTTGAGTGCGTTGTTGCACCTCTTCATCATGCTAGAGTAAATCACCCAGAAACATTTCAATGTTACTTGCCAAGGTGTGTCAAATCTATCAACGTGTCATTCCCGAAACAAAAAAAATGAATATCTGTGTCCAAATTTACTGATTTTCTCTTTTAGGATCCGTTTGGATTAAGTGTGATTTTTTACGCTCTCCAAAATTTAGCTCAAGGTTAAGCTAAAAACCATGGAGCCCACGAAAAATACCACTAAGCCAAACAATCCAGATTTTGGACAAGAACAAATTAGTTGTCAAATTATGCAAGCAAACATATAACAATTCCAATTTACTCCTGCTAGACATAGCAAGAGTAGAAGAACGAACTTGAACCAATTTGGAAACAAAACAATTGTCAAATGATGCAAGCAAGCATATAACAATTCCAATTTTCTTTTGCTAGATATAGCCAGAGTAGAAGAACGAACTTGAACTAATTTAGAAACCGCACTCTAATTCAAAAGAATTTTAAAGACTATTTGTAGGATTACTTTACTTAGTATTTTGTTCTAAACAAGGGCCATATTATAATGATTGCAATCTAGAAGCCGGTATGAGGGATGCATATCTCTGTGCAAGGGACTACATGCTTTGTCAATGGACATGAGAAGCCAACAACTGAAACCGAGATGCAAGTCAACATTGGCATCAAAACAAAGAAATAATATTATATACTCAAACATTATGGCGCAACTACGAAAGGCTTGCACTATAAAATATTTATTATTATAATATCAAATATAATTACCCATAAATATTATTCTTGATTTCATATTATATCAAGCCACGACTGTTCATTTTACTATGAAAGAAAAATCGAAGTATCCAAATGTGTGGGCCACCTCATAGATAATAATGCGGAAGTATCAGATACTTTGAGTGCTAACAGAGAACACATGGCGCAAACACAACAATACAACAAATAAAATAAACTGCAAAATGGAAAACATTCAAAAAAAAAATATTCCCATAGGTAAGTTAAGTTGCCATCATTGGACATTATTGACTGTGGCAAAATCTACTATCATGGTCAAAATATATAGTTCACTAAAGCTCATATGCAGCCCATCACCATAAGCTCGAGGGTTGACACAGTCATTGAGAAAAATAAAATGCAATCAAATCCAATAAATTTTGTTTGATTCAAGAGAACATCAGATGGATAAGGAACCAAGATGCGACAAAGAGAAAGAAACGCATGAGATATTATGTGCGAATAATGATTTTTCTATGATGAAACAAAAAACATATTGTGTCCCTGGTCAATAAGGAAACATAACACAAGGATACATGAGGAGCATGAGGCTACTACTAGGAATATAAATGATTGGAAAAAAATAAGAACAACCTTTTCAAGGCTATGATAAGTGCTAACGCTATATGAAATACAAATAAAGAAATCACTATTTCATCTAAAGGCGATCTCCACTAAGGAATCAAAATTTGCAAACTAAGAACCAATAAACATTTGCTAATTGAACAACACAGAGCATTACTCATACCCAAGAGAGGTTGGCATCCCTAATCCATAATAATCCACAAAGCCATTTAAAAATTTAAACTTATAATTATAACATATATCCATTAAAAAGTCACTTTTTGACGCAAAGTGAAACATGCAGTAATTTCTGCCAAATTACAAGATCATGTATTGAAGTATTATGTACATTTAGAATAAAAGATGACAGCAACAATAAGACTAGCCGCGCAAATGCGCGGGTGACCCTGCTAGTTATGTCTAAATTGAAAATACGAAACAAGAGCAGAGTCACAATTTGTATTTATACGATGAATAATGGATGTTCCAACCACTAAATTTAAAGTAAGGTTTTTAGAATAAATTGTGATTTTCTAAGCTTGTAACCTATAGTCTATCAACTAATTGTATTATATTACCATGTCTATTTTTGAAGTGCAACCAGCGAACAATTCCACTTGATTTAAATTATCAAGGTGGGTTGTACATTATTTATAACCATTATAAACATTGTGTTCTCAATATCTTAATTTGAAGGACATACGTTTGTTATCCGCGCGGGCCCTTTTGCTAGTATGATTTATACCAATAGCTTTCACCATTCTAGTAGTATGAAGCTATTAGACTGTTTTTCTCAAAACAGAGGATTTTTGTCTCATGCGATGGAGCGATGCACACACCCTGAAGTTTGGTAGTATGATAAACCATCCCTATCCATCCATATCGCTGTTCTTATCTTGTAGTGCCGACATTTGAAAAAGAGGCAATAATACTGCTGGTGTGGGGGCATGGATAATGTGTACGTGCTGTTGACATTGTGACGCACCCTTGATCATCACGTAGTAGTAGTTGGCTAGTACGTATACTACTCCACATTTAGTAGGAGCATTATCTATAGAAATATCGAGTCAGTTCGACCAATGGTGATCCGTCGTATCAACTCGAAACGGTTCTCTACACAAGCATCTGAATTGATTAGTTGCATCGTGTCTGGCAATCGGATGCAATCGTATCAATCAGAATAATTCACAAATTGTTGTCATGTGCTCTAGGCGTAAACTAATATAACAGCATTTAGATCACTAAATTAGTGATCTAAATGCTCTTATATTATTTTGCAGAGGAATCCTAAGCAAGGCCTATTGCATCACCAGCACATACGTACTGACGTAGCAGGGACTTCTCATCGCCGGACGGCCATGACTACTCCCTCATCACCGCTGCTGACTCTCGTCCTCCTCCTGCTGGCCTAGTCAGTGACCGTGGCGCGCGGTGGCGCCCGCCCCAGTCCCAACCTCAAGCGCATCCGCATTTACATACACGAGACCCTCACAGGCCCGGGGACGATACTAATGTCGGTGCAGTCCCAATTGTGCGGCAGCGTAACGTTCGGGCAGGTCGGCGTGCTGGACACTGAGGTGCGAGATGGCCCTGACCAGCGGCGCTCGTCGCCGCTGGGCTGGTTCCAGGGCGCCATGACGGGCACGCCAGCCTGCTGTCGGCGCTGAACGTCGTATTCACGGCCGGGCGGTACCGTGGGACCATGCTGGCCATGCTGGGCACGGTACAGGACTTACGGGCCACGCTCGAGCACACTACGGACTAAACCGTGGGACCATGCTGGCCACGCTCGAGCAAAATATTCAGAAAATTGTTTTCATTCTTGGTGATCAAGTCGATTGCATAGTTATTTTCATGCGATCGACTTCAAGGATGAAAACAGAGTAGAGATGACCATGTCATTAGTCTGGTACAGTTCCTTGACACGACAGCTTCATGACACCCACGGTAGCCTATGTTGGCACAGGCATGGCCTTGACGACGCACACCTCGAGTATTTTCTCACGACGGCACGCGTACAATCTACAGCCGGTTGAGTGGAGGCCTGTCGTATGTAGAACTGTTTCGTCTAGATAGGCACAACGTATATGGCGAGGTGCACACTAAGCCTGAAGCAGCTAGTCTAGCTGCTGGATGGTTCACGAATGGTTCATGCACGTACAGGAAGCTAGCTTAGCTAAGCTAGCGATCAACTCAATACAAGCTAGCACAATGCCTTGATCTTTCGATCTCACCGAGACACAGCGTAGCACACACACGGAGACGCTGATTTGATGGCTATAGGCCCGTGTCGAGTCTGTTTTTCTTTCTTTGATCTAGGCCACAAAATCTTTCAGGTACAAGTATATATACGATCCAAGCTAGCCTAGACCTATACTACTCGGCTTGATTCAGTGGTTGGCCTAGAAAAATATATATTGGATTGTTGCATGCATGGTTCGAGCCTGGAACATGACAGGATTAATTATGAGAGAGGAAAAGGACTGCGGAGAGACACGAATTGACATGTGACATTGAAGCAGGACATACACGAATTTGGGAAAAAGAAAACTAAGCACCAAGGAGCTATACCTAGACCTGAGCGAGGAGGCTGTGGGCTGCTGCTTATGCAAGACGGTGCAGAAGAGAAGAGGTGTCAGGGATTTAGAATCGATGGTGATGTTTTCTAGAGCGATCGTGGTGTTTTTTGGAGCGATCATGGTGTTGTTGGATAGGTGATTTTGGAAAGATGGAGTTTGAACGGGAGGAGGAGGAGCTGATCACGTCTATCCCTTTGTGCATGTTTTTTTTTGCTGATTGAACGGTTATTTCGGTAAGGGCATTGGTGGGTAATTTACTTGACTGTTGAAGACACTTAGAAGATCAAATGGTTGTTATTCTCTAGTCCATTAAATAAAGGGACGGATGTTTCTAATTTTTGTGGAATTTTACAATTAATTCTCTTTTCTCTGGTTAACCCATCAAGCACTTTTTATATATAAATAGATTGATTTGTGTAGAAGATCAAAAACAATGTTATCCAGTAGTTTGATATTTGTTGTCATTATTCCAAAAAATGATATGTGTAGCGTATTGAAAATAATTGGATGCTGATGTGATCATGGAGTGAGGACATTTATAGAGGTGCTTTCTAATAGTACATAACTCCGTAATGAAATCAAGAGTAACATATGTCCGTTATCCAATGATTGTTGTCCTCATAGTACAGACATTGCCACCGTTGACACACTACGCAGATGCCATATCCTTTCTTCCGCACACAGGACACGACATTCCGGTCAGCCTTGTACTGTTGGGATGCTTAATATGCTGGAGTGGGTCCTGGCTGCAGTGGTGTCCCTGTTCCTCCACGGCTAGGGCAATCCCCATGTAGCTGGAACATGTACAATTTTGATTTAGAAGGGGTGTTGATTTGTGTCTCTCTTTGTAGCCTTCTGAATTTCACAATTGTAAACAAATTGGGTGTAAAGATGTACTTCAG
This sequence comes from Triticum aestivum, assembly GCF_018294505.1. Classification (NCBI taxonomy): domain Eukaryota; kingdom Viridiplantae; phylum Streptophyta; class Magnoliopsida; order Poales; family Poaceae; genus Triticum; species Triticum aestivum. The sequence goes on from NC_057812.1 coordinate 726,561,782, forward strand.
CATGTGCGTTCTTCTCAAAAATTTTATTCAGACCGGAAGTACTAGACTTTTGTCTGGAAGAAGATACGTGCATGTTCCACAACTCGAAAATGGCAGTGTATAGGAGAATTGTGATCCCTCTTTCAGTGCAGCCAAAATGCATGCACAACTTTGCATACAAGAATTGCAATATGAAATCTATGAACTTGAACATTTGTCTCACCTGCATAAAGAGAGAGAACACACGTTGTGTACTCGATGAGATGGTCTGCTCCTACATTGGTAAAATTAGTATCAGGTTCCCTTTTTGGGCCTATAATATTTTGTGCTCGCACTTGATAGTTTCTTCATGTACCACAATATTTCAGTTTCAAATAGATTAAAATAGTCGTGTACAAGTTATGTAGTTTTCATTATAGTTATTTTGATTCCATAGCGAAGCATGAGGAAATCTAATGGTTCAAGACAACTCCACGTTGAAAGAGGGCTTGTGAAGATTTTTGCTCGAGAATTCCAGAGGGTTATTCTTGTCAAATTTGCTCTCACATCTTGTGCGTCATGTTTTCCCGTTGCAATACACGGGCATTTGTCGTAGTAATAGTAATAATAATATGACTTCCATAATACAACTAAATTTTATTTCACAACATATAAAAGAAAACAATGGAAACTTAGGATGCTGCATGCGCATGTGCTGGGGCTACTATGAAAGTTATTACAATAGGCATGCATATGTATATATATAAGGCATAGACATATAAAATAACTCAGATGTCCATAGTTCTATTAGATCGTCCTAAGCTTATCCATCAAGGCGCATATAGCCAAGGTTTATAGCCCCTTTAGCTATCTCAAAACTTATAAGGGCATCGAACGCAGCATATCTGATTCTTTCAAAGCTCAATGGAGCAATCGCCCATCCGGAGTTCTTCAGTTGCTTGCACTCGTTGCCCTTCTCCAGATTCGTTCGCAACACAAAATTTGCTAGATCAAATAGCGACGGTGTAGATTTACCGCATGTTGTTTTTGGTACTTTAATGTGCGTCTGTAGGTCAATGGGATTTTTTACATGGAGGCCATATGGCTGAAGCATTTTTACGTCATTGCCAATTGCCGCTCCACAAAAGAAGATATCTTCACGAGCAAGAAATTTGTTGAGCTCGTCTGGTATGTGAGGCGAGTGCACGATGTGGTACACCAAGCAATGATCTGCAAAACACAGTTGAAGTACGGCGGCGCATCGCTCCATTTCCGGGGGCAGGTCCTTCTGCTTCACCCCATCGACTTGGTCGGTGAACTCACAGTCTAGACCAACAATCTTCTTTTCTACCGTTTGGAGGGATTTCAACAAACTCTTGACCCATTCCTCAACGATGCCTGGTTCATTGGCGACCGTCACGGTTACCTTGAAGCCAGCAAGTTGGTCAAAGCGATGAACTGCAGGCTGAGTGATCATCATCCTCTGGAGCTAGCGGAGGCAGTAGAGTATAATCAAAGATGGAAATAGTGTGCGGCTGGAGTAGCTCCAACGAGCATGGCGAAGCGAGCATATCATTGGCATTGTTCTCCTTAGGAAGAGCCCTGCAGTCATAGACCAAGTGAGCGATAGGGGATAGCATGAACAAATAAAACACATCTTTTTTTAGAATTACTACATGTCAACGCCAAATGAGTAGAACTATAAATAACTCAACACAAATTAGTCCCGTTCAATAGATGAAGAGTTCTTCTCAAAAGAAAAACTGAACTTGCTCAGAAACGAAATCCTAGATCTATATTCTGAAAATGAATCTGAGTGCCCATCTTTTTTTGTTTTGCAAGATGAACTAAAGCGCTCATCTTTGCTGTCATGCAATATACTGCTTGAAACTCCAATCTTCAAATGCATGAACTTTAAAAGAAAGCTGGGCCTAAATTGGACCGGACAAAATTTTCAAGACATCGTACAGAGAAAAATTCACAAGCAAAACACCACAAATTCGTCCACAAGATGGCAAAATAAGACTGCATGAGCACATTGCCTATCATAAAATAAGAAGACAAAAAAATGAGTTGGAGTAGTATAATATTATACCTTGATGACTTTGTTTTGGCTTGCAGCGGCTCCATAGTCAGGTGTATTGCAAATTGCAATATCCACTATATGTACGCCGCAGATGTTTCTTCTCAGACTGATGGATTGTATGTGATGTGATCGAGGGGATGGTTTGTCAATCCGGCCAAAAGGGTGCTTATAAGCTAGCCGATTGGGATAAAAATAGCAAGCATTGATATTCGCGTCTTGAGAAGGAAACAATAAGGATTTTGGCACGATACTTATCCGCAGCGATTTTTAATAGCTTTCTTTAGGTTTCATTCGCATCAAATAGCAAGTATTGATATTCGCGTCACCTTTTTTTTATGTGAACGTGGTAGCTTTGGTTTACCATTTTTGAATGTGAATGTGCTCTAATTTTCTTTAACGTTTTTGCATGCGAACCATGGTCTATTATCCTTTTTTGTTTTAGGAATGTGGTCGATTTCACATTCACATAGGATGTATATGGTTGTTCCTAGAAATTTTGCCTGCATTGCATGTGTCTCTCAGTTAGGCCGGTTGATAAAAAATCATCATGTGCATATCGTTTCACTACTAGAAAAAGGATTATAGGTGGCCCCTAACAAGTGGCACGCGCATATAAGCACCCGCCACAGCTATTTTAAAAAGATTGCAGTGGCGGGTGCTATAAACTATTCACCACTGGCTATCCGAATAATAGTGACGGGCATAAGTAAGGACCCGCCATTCCATCACTCTTGATAATTTCTTCACGGGCAAAAAGTAATAGTGGCGGCAACGTACAACAGAACCACCACTGGTGCCATGCTAATCAGTGGCGATCAGTTTCTTGCAACCGCCATA
>NC_057812.1:726565049-726571264 GCF_018294505.1 Triticum aestivum
ATTTTGTAAAAGTTTGCAGTGGTGGCTCCTATTACGCGCCCGTCACGTCCATATTTGGTCACCCTGCCACCTACCACTCAAATATAGCTGTGGCGGGTGCTATCTGCTGCCCGTCACTCTTATGCATGACTTTATCCACCCCACCCACCACCCGCAGCCAGTCGCACATTATCTATCTAGACATAAATCTTTCTCCCTCTGCCTCTCTCTCGCCACGCTGACGGCATGAGAATCGTGGCGTCCTCCGCCGCTTCCACCGGCAAGGTCGCCGTCCGCTGCCTCGGACGGCGTCATGGACCCAACCTTCCCTGTCGCCCGCATCTAGGCTATCTGCTGCCCGTCACTCTTATTTATTGTACTTGTACATTAGCAACATTTCGCTAGTGTAGTTAAAATTTGTTATAGGATGTACTGCAGTTGTCTCTTGTTATATGATGTAACATTTAATCTTTGTAATTGGACGTCTTCAATTTGATTGCTTGTGCTAGAGGACTATGTACTGCATATACGGATCAAAATGTAGTACAATATTTTATTCATGATGCAGATATTCGTAACTTACGTGATGAACCTACTTAAGAGTGAGAAATGTCCACTCAAAGGACATATATGGACTGTTGTCGTAACAATTCTATCTTTTATATTGTCATAAATCTTCTTTCATGCAAATGTCTTTTATCTAAAGGTCAACTTGTTTAATGCATTTAGATGGAGAAGCCGGGATGCCTCGTTAGGACGCCTACACCCGTAGACCGAACTCCTACAGCCGTAGGAATCGTCATGAGGATGGATAAGTGCACGAAGATCATGCTCGCCTATGCCAAGAGCGCTCGAGCAGCCACCAATAGCGCTCGGGCATACGTCAAGAGCACTGCAGCATATGCCGAGAGTGTGAGAAGAGCCCCTGAGAGCACAAGAGCAGCCACCAAGAGTGCGTGAGCACCTGGCGGAGTGCGTGAGTAGCTGTCAAATCTGTCAGAACCGCCCAAGCCATGATCACGAAGATGTTAGAAGGCGAGGAGACCTCATGATGGATCTGAACTTTTACTTCTGAACTAGTAGTGCAATTCCTTTATGTGATCTATATGATCGATGCTTGTGAACCGAATTTCTATGTTACAATGATGGAGTTGAACTTTTGCTTCTGAACTACTAGTGAACTGCATTTATGTCATTTGTATTGTTGATGCTTCTGAACATATTTTCTATGATGCTCTGAAGATTGTTATATGACTTTTCTCCATGCGATTGGATAACTATGAGATTGACTTGTTAGCTTGTTTGTTTATCTTTGTAGATGAGGTGTACTATGGGAAGAATCCAGGAGTCTATGATTCATGAAAGAAATGCAATGAACAAGTGGACGCTTAGGAGAACAAGTGCTATAAAGGATATAAGTCTAATAAAGAAGCAGAGGATCGTTGCGCCAACTTCATCCGCAAAGAGAAAATCAACTATGACGTATGCAAAACCGTGTGGACAAGTGCACAAGTAAAGAATTTGATTACCTTTATCCAATTCATTTTCATTATGGTGGTGTTTTTATCATGTGGTCTTGTATATATGTAACATATTGGAGGCTTCACTGAGAAGGCTATGTGTACTAATGATTAATGCGTACATCTACTGTATTGTATTTGGATTATAGTTACGGTAAAATGTGCCGCTTGTTAAGGTACGTTGTGATGCGGCCAATCTCAGAAACGTCTATTGTAATGTGTATCATCGCATACATTACTTGTTGTTACTGTTTGTTGTCGGATTTGTGTTGGCGGCTGGATATGTAGTTGTCATTGGTGCCCCAAATTCCCTACCACAACTAACAATATATTCCTGTGGCGGGCTGCAAGCAGATATGCCCGCCACTGCAGAGTCTCTATGAGTGGCCCGCATCTAGGCTGCCTACATTAGGGGAGCAGTTTTAGTGGTTGGGTTGATGCAACTACATGGTGTTTGATTGCATACGGGCTGTGAGATCTGCTGACCTTGTACCGTAGGTGGTGAGCTTACTAGCTACAACTTACATATGATCACACCAATCACACAAATAAAACACTACTAAATCTCGACGAACTGGACAATGATGATCAAGTTCTTGATCTGAAACCTTCCAAGTTGTTGACGAGCCTTGTCTACTTCAACATTGCTTGTATGCTTGTGCACAAACTTGGAGTAAGCATCCACTTCCTGCTGCCTAGTCTTTAACCCTTTGTAGGAGTTCCTTGGGTAATGGTTGACTTGTTCTTCGCATGTGTCCCATGAACTATAAGCCCCTAGAATCCTTCCTTCGTACACCGCATACCACTTTTCCTACCATGACAGAAGAGCAACAATTCAAGTAGTAAGCAATGGAGCATAGTAGACATGTAACATTAGAAAGCATGCATGATCATAGGGCATGGCGAGTTTATCCTGCCACTATTAAGGTGTCATTCTACCACCACATCTAAAAGAGGGTGTGATCCTACCACCACAAGTTTGCCATTAGTGTGAGGGGTTAGTATATATCACATCATCAAAATATGCAGGCCGGCAATAGTTTTCAAGCCCTATCGTCGTCGCTATCGCCATCGAGGATCATGCACGTCGTGATACGTCTCGAACGTATCTAGAATATTTTTTTGTTTCATGCTATTATATTATCACTTCTATATAATATTTTTAGTAATTTATACTATTTGTTTCATGTTCTTGTTTTTCTGCTTGCTTTTGGTTTCGTAGGGAATCAATATCTATGGAGGTCCAAATCACTTGTCGGTTTAATAAAAAAATTATATCGGCAACACGAAACCAGGGAGGCTTTGGAAGAGATCGAGATGAGCAGCATAGGGTAGGGCGCACCACCTAGCCGTCTGGGGTCTGCCTGCACCCATATTGTTTTTCAATGACTTTTATTTGAGCACAACTAAAATGATATTGCATACTTGACATGATTATTATTTTAAATATTATTGTTGCACATAAAATAGATTTTATCTTCAGATGTAAAATAGTAGTGATTTCTTTGTCGGAGTAATCAAAGACATACCGCACTCGAATTGATTGTAACACCCAAGTGTAATGATGCTATAGTAACCCCTAGGGTTAAGTTAATCTTTTTGCTAAACATTTGCCTGATCATTATTGTCTCATGTTCTTTCAAAATTCCAGTTGAATTCAAATTCAAATTATGTGTGAAATTCAAAATGCTCAGATATGAAAACAAAAATGTTCATCATGTGCCAAATATTCCACAACTAATATTGGTGGTGAACCAACATTTTTGCAAAGGGTTTAAGTGGCCTAAACTACTTAAAACAGTGACCTAAGCAATAAATTAAATGCCTTTTTAATTTATAAAATTGGCAATCTTTTTCTAAAGTCTCACAATATTTTTGTCGCATTGCAATATACTTCTTTGAAATTATTTTGGCCAATGGCATAATTTTTGCAAAGTCTTTATTGGCTAAAAGAAAAAAAAGGAAAAGGAAAGAAGAAGGGGTGGGAGAGCCCCTGGCCTCCCCTTGGGCTTCCGTCCATCCCAGCAGGCCGGCCCACCTCACCCAGCCTGGCCGGCCCAGCTCCCCGAAGCACGCCTCCCTCCTGTTCCTTCGACCGGGCGGGGCAGAGCGCGCCCGTCGCCGCCGAACCACCTCGCCGTCGACACCTCCGCGAGAGGATAAGGCCTCCGCGCCCCCCTCGACGCCTCCGCCTCCTCCCCAACTAGCCCCACTCACCTCCGCCTCTCCCACTCAGCTCCAGATCCCCCTCGGGCACTCCCCTCTCTCTGACCGGAGCGCGCCTACCGCCGTCGCCGCGTCGATCCCGCGGCCACCGTCTTCGCCCCGCGTCGCCAACATGCCGTAGGCGTCCGTCATCGTCCTCCACGTCGAACAGTGCCCACCGTTGGAGCCGGAAGGCTCCACAGCACCGGATCAACCACGTCTTCCTCCTCGGGACGCCCGAGCTCGCCGTCGTCGATTCGCTCCGCCGAGCCTCCCCGAGCCCACGTTTGCACACATACAGGCGCCTAGTGAGCTCCGCCTCCCTCTCCCTCTCTCCCCGTGCTCTTGCCCGCGCCGTAGCTAGCTGTCACCGCATCCGTGCCCTGCTCACTGCCGACGAGATCGTGGCGGTCATTGTGGTCGATGTCGCCGCCTCCTGAGGCCACCGTCGAACTCCTGGAGCTCCCAGGAGCGCAACGAGCCTGAGCACGTGCCTCTCCGTGCTTCCTAGGATAGCTTCTGTCGAGGTCCCGTACACGCGGCCGCCATAGCTCATCGTCGGCACAGTTCCGGTCACCCCAGCGTCCAACCGACCATACCACGCGACGCGGCTTCGTCTCCGCGTTCGAACGCGACCGGCCGCTTTCGTTTTGGTAGCCTATGGGCGAATCCCGCGCGTCGCCGTCATCTCCTGGGGTCGCCGGCGTTGCTCCGGCCGCCGTGCTGACCTGGCACCGACGTGGCCCTATGGGGGCCACCCCAGTGCCACTGCCAGTGGGCCCCACGGGCCCTAGTTGACTGGGTTGACCCAGTCAACTGCTGACTAGGTAGCCCCGTGTCCCTGACAAGCGGCACCACCGCACATTTAAGTTAATTAAAACATTTAATAATTAAAGCTAATTCGTTAACCTAATCAATCACTGACTAATGGGGCCCACACCCCTAACTAGTTCTGTTAGTCTTTTTAATCTACTTTTAGTGCCACAGACGCTGACATGTGGGACCCACTGGACCCACATGTCAGGTTTGACCTGGTCAGCCGTCTGTTGACCTGCTGATGTCACTGTGACATCATGCTGACGTCATATATCATTTTCTGTAAATAAAATAAATCCAGAAAATAAGAAAAATCTTTAGAAATTCATAGAAAATAATCTGTAACTTCGATGAAAATGTTTTCTACATGAAAGCTGCTCAGAAAAATCCAACGAATCCGAATACGCGGTCAGTTCATCTGTCACATGCCCCTGGCATGCTGAACATGGAACTTTCCCCCCTCTTTTCCTCGGTCCGGAATCCGCCTAACGCCTGGAATTCATCCTTGGATGTTTATCCCCTCCGTATGACGTGTAGTACTACGTTAGGGCAACCCTAGCTCTGCCCGTCATCATGTTATGTCTTGTGATGCATTGATTGCTCTGTATTTACTGTTTTCCCCCTCTTCTCTCCGGTAGACCCCGAGACTGATGATGCCGCTGTGATCGACTACGTCAGCTACGACCCCTCCTTGTCTGAGCAACCAGGCAAGCAAACCCCCTTGAGCATTCCGATATCGCCCATTTCTTCCCTCTCTTGCTTGCATTAGAACTGCTACTGCTTTCTGTATGATCCTACTCTGATGCATAGCCTATTGTTGTTACCTGCTTTCATACCTTACCTGCTTATCCTAAACTGCTTAGTATAGGTTGGTTAGAGATCCATCAGTGACCCCACCTTGTCCCAGTTGCCTCGCTTTATGTTCGATGACTCGATCACGTGATCGATGTCCAGGCCCTGACACCGCACATCACTCCCCCTAGTTGTACGACTCTGCAGAGTTACTATCGAGTGCCGAGGGTGGAACCTCTTACATCACTCCTGATGAGATCTCTGTAGTGTAGCTATCCGGTCGGGGTCATCGAGGATGATTTCCTCCTTAACCACTTCCATTACGGCTCTGTCGTGCAACCCCTCAAGTGTGAACCTCGAGGATGGATCCTCTTATGTTCACCTTGATGACAACATCGAGTGGAATTCACCGGGCACTACTAGGAAAAGGGCTATAGATGATATCGCCACTAACACTACTATATAGTAATGGCGCACCATGAGCTGGTGCACCATTAGTGTGGTAGACACTAATGGTGCACCAGACCCACGGTGCGCCATTAGTAACAATTTTTTTTTCCAAAAATACTAATGGCCCACCAGGGAAGAGTGCGCCACTACTATATTTTTTTTGCAAAACTACTATCATTTTTATTTTTCGAACTCATGAATAATTTTAAATTTAATTCATGGGCACTTTTTGAATTCATGAATATTTTTTCAAATTTGATGATATTTTTCATATTCAATATGAAAAAATATTGAATATTCATGAGGACACTCGATCTCGATCCCCCTCCATCTCGATCGCTATCCCCCTCGCCGGATCCCCCTCGCTGCCGAGCAACCCCTGCACCCTCCCCCCGCTCCACCGCCGCCGACGACCCCCGACACCCTCCCCCGCTCCACCGCCGCCGACGACCC
>NC_057812.1:726571434-726583202 GCF_018294505.1 Triticum aestivum
TATTTTTAAATAACAAATTTGATGATATTTTCAAATAACAAATTTGATGATATTTTCAATTAAAAATAAAAAAACAAATTTGATGATATTTTCAAAAAAACAAATTTGATGATATTTGATGATATCTTCTGTTCTAGTCCTCATGAAAATAACAAATTTGATAAAAAAACAAATTATTAGATGCAACAAGAAATAATGAAAAAAAGAAGTTACTAATGGCGCATCGGAGGAGGGTGCGCCATTGCTATCAGAAAAGAAAGTTACTAATGGCGCACCAGAGGATGGTGCGCCATTGCTATGAGTGTTTTATGGTGCATCCCTAGGTGGTGCGCCATTACCAACATTCCCCCTCTAGCTGGATACCCCTTCGCCCGATCCCCCTTCCCTCTCCCTCGCCAGATCCCCCTTCCCTCCCCACGCCCGCTACACACCCGCTCCGGCTCCCCTGTGCCGCCGCCACCGCGCCCCCGCGCCCCCCACCACTGCCGAGGCGCCCAGGAGGACCGCCGACGTCTTCCTCTTTGACTACGAGGACCCGGACGAGCTCGGGAGGACCGCCGCCTCCGTCTCCCCCATCCCTTCGATGGCGCCGCCGCCGACCCCGACCCCTTCGGCGACCGACCGCCCCCGCCCAGGTACCTCTCCTCCTTCCTCCTTCCTCCCTCTCCACCCTTCCTCCCCATTCCCTCCCTCCCTCCCCTCGACCGTTTGGATTGGTAATGGGGACTGGACTACGTTCATGGTTACTAGATTATCAGCCTAGGTACACTTCGCTAACCCATGCATCGTTCGTTTCGTCTTGAGCTCATAAGAAAGTCCAACAACAAACACACATCTAGGTACACCTAGGTTTTTCTTGACGAACACACCTAGTAAGTCCAACAACGAACACACCTAGGTACAGTGGCGGAGCTTGAAAGAAATCTTAGGAGGGGCAAACACTTTTTCTTCCCGAATATGGAATTGTACCACTACGACAGATTAGACATTGAAAACTATTGAGAAACTTCGATAAGTATATTAATCACATTTCTAACGCTGATTATATATATATATGAAAGCTAGTCCATGAAAAAATACCAGAATATTATTTAACCATGGAGTATTGAGTTGAGTTCCCAGGGAATCCTCTTGGCTTTTGGCTATGGATTGTAATCCTATTCACTAATCAATAAAGCTCTCAATCTTCCCGCAAAAAAAATCAGCTCTTCGTTTCTTTGTCCTTAGTACAAAATCTATGACCTATTCAAAACTTTCCCCAAGAAATTAAGATGCAAGAATCTATACAAGGAAGAAATTTCCAGCGGGGAGTGGGTGGGCAAACTGCTCTTGCTTGCTTGTTGCCCACTAGCTCACTGCGTGCGGCGCTGATCTCAGCTCTGACCTCTTCGCCACCTCTGGCTGGACGCCCTGCTAGCTGCCCGCCAACCCACACGCATGCATGCTGATCAGTGCCTCACCTCTACCACTACGCAAGCACTCACCCATGCTCAGTCAACACAAGATGGCAAGAGGAAAGAATAGAAGATGATAGAAATCAGAGTTGGTCGCTGGCTGCACTAGGTCGGAGCTAGTTTCTCTCTGTAAGGAGATGTTAAAAGGGCCCTACATGCTGGTATGTGCAGTGCCGCCTCATTACTATGATGGGGTATTAAAAAAGTTTCACTATTGCTGGGGGGCGACCGCCCAGGTTCGCCCCTGAGAAGCTCCGCCGTTGCCTAGGTACACCTAATATATTGCTGTCCAAGTAAAATAGAAAACCCCAATCGCCAAGTGTTTATTTTATTTGTACGGTAAAAGGAACAATATATCTCATAAAAAATTTAATTCATCAGGTTTAAGCTAATTTATTTTTGCGAAAAGGGTTGGGACTAACATTAGCTAGCTTAAATAACATGAATGTTTTCCCGTACATCTGTTAGGATGAAGTCAACTAGGAATGAAAGCTTAGTATGCATTTGCTTTATAAGAGCTAACAATAATTTCTTTAAAAAAACAATGTATTTTTATCCTTATGCAAATAGAACGGTTCATTTGAAAGAATGTTCAATTAGATCTCAAGGGTGAAATAATTGTCATAAGGATCGATTGAATATTAGCTTAAGTTCCATACAGAGGGCGAGAACAGTAGTGATAACTAACATAACATGGATCTTGAATTTCTTATTCAGTAGTAGTTTACTTTGTGTAGAAAAGTCATTGATTGTAAATATTTGTGTCTATTTTTGTAGTACAATTTGATTTGACTCTTGTAGTTTAACACAAAAAAAATTTCCAACTACAAAATCCAATTCGTCAAACATGTTTTTGGTTATCACAACAGAAATATGAATCAAAATTAAGTGGTAAATTCTATTGGTTGTTGTCCTTTTTATTTGAATATCAACCCTCCTTAAATTAATTTGGTTGGAGTGTCTATGAGCCAAACTTCGAAATTTTTGGGCCACACAAATATAATATAAGCTTTCTTATATACTGCACTATTACAATGTGTGGATGAAAGTGTTCATACATACAGTTATATTGTACTAATCATTTTCTTCGATCAAACCTTGATATGGGAATATGTAAGTTTCTACTACCAAATTATATCCAAAGGTTTTCTTTAGATACAAGATTTATATAATAATTTTACAAATGTGTAGATCAATAGCCCGTGCCGATCCACGGGTTGACGACTAGTTAATCATATTACTTAAGAACTCCCACTTAGATAGACATCCCTCTAATCATCTAAATGATCACGTGATCCATATCAACTAAACCATGTCCGATCATCACGTGAGATGGAGTAGTTTTCAATGGTGAACAGCACTATGTTGATCATATCTACTATACGATTCACGCTCGACCTTTCGGTCTCAGTGTTCCGTGGACATATCTACATATGCTAGGCTCGTCAAGTTTAACCCGAGTATTCTGCGTGTGCAAAACTGGCTTGCACCCGTTGTATGTGAATGTAGAGCTTATCACAACCGATCATCACGTGCTGTCTCGGCACGAAGAACAGTCGCAATGGTGCATAATCAGGGAGAACACTTATACCTTGAAATTTTAGTAAGGGATCATCTTATAAAGCTGCCACCGAATTAAGCAAAATAAGATGTATAAAAGATAAACATCACATGCGATCAAAATATGTGACATGATATGCCCATCATCATCTTGTGCTTTTGATCTCCATCTCCAAAGTAGTGTCATGATTTCCAATATTGTTACCGGCATGACACCATGACCTCCATCATCTTGATCTTTTATCAACGTGTCGTCACATGATCGTCTCACCAGCTATTGCTTTTGCAACTATTGCTATCGCATAGCGATAAAGTAAAGCAATTACATGGAACTTGCATCTTATGCAATAAAGACACAACCATAAGGCTCCTGCCAGTTGCCGATAACTTCAACAAAACATCATCATCTCATACAACAATTTATATGTCGTCACGTCTTGACCATATCACATCACAACATGCCCTGCAAAAACAAGTCAGACGTCCTCTAATTTGTTGTTGCAAGTTTTACATGGCTGCTATGGGCTGAGCAAGAACCGTTCTTACCTATGCATCAAAAAACACCAAGCGGTACAGAGATTGCTTTTTGATCTTCAGAAAGAACCATGTTCATTGAATCCGATTCAAATAAAGTTGGAGAAACTGACGCCCACCAGCCACCTGAAGGAAATATGCCCTAGAGGCAATAATAAAGTTATTATTTATTTCCTTATATCATGATAAATTGTTTATTATTCATGCTAGAATTGTATTAACCAGAAACATGATACATGTGTGAATACATAGACAAACAGAGTGTCACTAGTATGCCTCTACTTCACTAGCACATTGATCAAAGATGATTATGTTTCCTAGCCATAGACATGAGTTGTCATTTGATTAACGGGATCACATTATTAGGAGAATGATGTGATTGACTTGACCCATTCCGTTAGCTTAGCACTTGATCGTTTAGTATGTTGCTATTGCTTTCTTCATGACTTATACATGTACCTATGACTATGAGATTATGCAACTCCCGTTTACCGGAGGAACACTCTGTGTGCTACCAAACATCACAACGTAACTAGGTGATTATAAAGGTGCTCTACAGGTGTCTCCGAAGGTACTTGTTGAGTTGGCGTATTTCGAGATTAGGATTTGTCACTCCAATTGTCGGAGAGGTATCTCTGGGCCCACTCGGTAATGCACATCACTATAAGCCTTGCAAGGATTGTAACTAATGAGTTAGTTGCGGGATGATGTATTACGGAACGAGTAAAGAGAATTGCGGGTAACGAGATTGAACTAGGTATTGAGATACCGACGATCGAATCTCGGGCAAGTAACATACAGATGACAAAGGGAACAATGTATGTTGTTATGCGGTTTGACCGATAAAGTTCTTCATAGAATATGTGGGAGCCGATATGAGCATCCAGGTTCCGCTATTGGTTATTGACCAGAGACATGTCTCGGTCATGTCTACATAGTTCTCGAACCTGTAGGGTTCGCACGCTTAAATTTTTATGACGGTTATATTATGAGTTTATGTGTTTTGATGTACCGAAGGTAGTTCGGAGTCCCGGATGTGATCACGGACATGACGAGGAGTATCGAAATGGTCGAGACATAAAGATTGATATATTGGACGACTATATTTGGACACCGGAATGGTTCCGGGTGAGATCGGGATAATATCGGAGCACCGGGAGGTTTTCGGAACCCCCCCGGGAGGTATATGGGCCTTAATGGGCTTTAGTGGAAAGGAGGGGAAAGGAGCAAGAGAGGGGGCGCCCCCCAAGCCGAATCCGAATTGGGAAGGGGGCCGGCCCCGCCTTTCCTTCCTCCCTCCTTCCTCTTCCTTCCCTCTCCCTCTCCAAATAGGAAAAGCAGGAGTCCTACTCCTGGTGGGAGTAGGATCCCCCCCTTGGGAGCGCCTCCTCCCCTTGGCCGGCCCTCTCCTCCCCCCTTTATATACGGAGGTGGGGGGCACCCCATAGACACAACAATTGATATCTTGATCTCTTAGCCATGTCCGGTGCCCCCCTCCACCATATTCCACCTCGATCATATCATAGCGGTGCTTAGGCGAAGCCCTGCGTCGGTAGCAACATCATCACTGTCATCACGCCGTCGTGCTGACGGAACTCTCCCGTGAAGCTCTGCTGCATCGGAGTTCGCAGGACGTCATCGAGCTGAACGTGTGCTGAACTCAGAGGTGTTGTACGTTTGGTACTTGGATCGGTCAGATCGTGAAGACGTACGACTACATCAACCGCATTGTGCTGACGCTTCCGCTTTTGGTCTACGAGGGTACGTGGACACACTCTCCCCTCTCGTTGCTATGCATCACCATGATCTTGCGTGTGCGTAGGAATTTTTTTGAAATTACTACGTTCCCCAACAGTGGCATCCGAGCCTGGTTTTATGCGTAGATGTTATATGCACGAGTAGAACACAAGTGAGTTTTGGTCGATACAAGTCATACTGCTTACCAGCATGTCATACTTTGGTTCGGCGGTATTGTTGGATGAAGCGGCTCGGACCAACATTACGCGTACGCTTACGTGAGACTGGTTGTACCGACGTGCTTTGCACACAGGTGGCTGGTGGGTGTCAGTTTCTCCAACTTTAGTTGAACCGAATGTGGCTACGCCTGGTCCTTGAGAAGGTTAAAACAGCACTAACTTGACGAACTATCGTTGTGGTTTTGATGCGTAGATAAGATCAGTTCTTGCTCAGCCCATAGCAGCCACGTAAAACTTGCAAAAACAAAGTAGAGGATGTCTAACTTGTTTTTGCAGTGCATGTTGTGATGTGATATGGTCAAGACATGATGCTATATTTTATTGTATGAGATGATCATGTTTTGTAACCGAGTTATCGGCAGCTAGCAGGAGCCATATGGTTGTCGCTTTACTGTATGCAATGCAACCGCCCTGTAATGCTTTACTTTATCACTAAGTGGTAGCGATAGTCGTAGAAGCAATGGTTGGTGAGACGACAACGATGCTACGATGGAAATCAAGGTGTCGCGCCGGTGGCGATGGTGATCATGACGGTGCTTCGGAGATGAAGATCACAAGCACAAGATGATGATGGCCATATCATATCACTTATATTGATTGCATGTGATGTTTGTCTTTTATGCATCTTATTTTGCTTTGATTGATGGTAGCATTATAAGATGATATCTCACTAAATTTCAAGATAAAAGTGTTCTCCCTGAGTATGCACCATTGCCAAAGTTCGTCGTGCCGAGACACCACGTGATGATCGGGTGTGATAAGCTCTACGTCCATCTACAACGGGTGCAAGCTAGTTTTGCACATGCAGAATATTCTTGTTAAACTTGACGAGCCTAGCATATGCAGATATGGCCTCGGAATACTAAGACCGAAAGGTCGAGCGTGAGTCATATAGTAGATATGATCAACATAGTGATGTTCACCATTGAAAACTACTCCATCTCACATGATGATCGGACATGGTTTAGTTGATTTGGATCACGTAATCACTTAGCTGATTAGAGGGATGTCTATCTAAGTGGGAGTTCTTAAGTAATATAATTCATTGAACTTAAATTTATCATGAACTTAGTACCTGATAGTATTTTGCATGTCTATGTTGTTGTAGATAGATGGCTCGTGCTGTTGCTCCGTTGAATTTTAACGTGTTCCTTGAGAAAGCAAAGTTGAAAGATGATGGTAGCAATTACACGGACTGGGTCCGTAACTTGAGGACTATCCTCGTTGCTGCACAGAAGAATTACATCCTGCAAGCACCGCTAGGTGCCAAACCTATTGCAGGAGCAACACCAGATGTTATGAACGGCTGGCAGAGCAAAGCTGATGAGTACTCGATAGTTCAGTGTGCCATGCTTTATGGCTTAGAACTGGGACTTCAATGACGTTTTGAACGTCATGGAGCATATGAGATGTTCCAGGAGTTGAAGTTAATATTTCCAACAAATGCCCGGATTGAGAGATATGAAGTCTCCCATAATTTCTACAGCTACAAGATGGAGGAGAATAGTTCTGTCAGTGAGCATATACTCAGAATGTCTAGGTATAACAATCACTTCATTCAACTGGGAGTTAATATTCCGGATGATAGTGTCATTGACAGAATTCTTCGATCACTGCCACCAAGCTACAAGAGCTTCATGATGAACTATAACATGGAAGGGATGTATAAGACGGTTCCCGAGCTCTTCGCAATGCTAAAGGCTGCGGAGGTAGAAGTCAAGAAGGAGCATCAAGTGTTGATGGTCAATAAGACCACCAGTTTCAAGAAAAAGGGCAAAGGGAAGAAGAAGGAGAACTTCAAGAAGAAAAGCAAACAAGTTGCTGCTCAAGAGAACAAACCCAAGTCTGGACCTAAGCCTGAGACTGGTGCTTCTACTGCAAGCAGACTGGTCACTAGAAGCGGAACTGTCCCAAGAATTTGGCGGATAAGAAGGATGGCAAGGTGAACAAAGGTATATGTGATATACATGTTATTGATGTGTACCTTACCAGAGCTCGAAGTAGCACCTGGGTATTTGATACTGGTTCTGTTGCTAATTTGCAACTCGAAACAGGGATTGCGGATTAAGCGAAGACTGACTAAGGACGAGGTGACAATGCGCGTGGGAAATGGTTCCAAAGTTGATGTGATCGCCGTCGGCACGCTACCTCTACATCTACCTTTGGGATTAGTTTTAGACCTAGATAATTGTTATTTGGTGCCAGCGTTGAGCACGAACATTATATCTGGATCTTGTTTGATGCGAGACGGTTATTCATTTAAATCTGAGAATAATGGTTGTTCTATTTATATGAGTAATATATTTTATGGTCATGCACCCTTGAAGAGTGGTCTATTCTTGTTGAATCTCGAAAGTAGTGATGCACATATTCATAATATTGAAGCCAAAAGATGTAGAGTTGATAATGATAGTGCAACTTATCTGTGGCACTGCCGTTTGGGTCATATTGTTGTAAAGCGAATGAAGAAACTCCATACTGATGGACCTTTGGAATCACTTGAATATGAATCACTTGGTACTTGCGAATCGTTCCTCATGGGCAAGATGACTAAAATGCCGTTCTCCGGAACTATGGAGCGAGCAACTGATTTGTTGGAGACCATACATACTGATGTATGTGGTCCAATGAATGTTAAGGCTCGCGGCAGGTATCGTTATTTTCTCACCTTCACAGATGATTTAAGCGGATATGGGTATATCTACTTAATGAAACATAAGTCTGAAACATTTGAAAAGTTCAAAGAATTTTAGAGTGAAGTTGAAAATCATCGTAACAAGAAAATAAAGTTTCTACGATCTGATCGTGGAGGAGAATATTTGAGTTACGAGTTTGGTCTGCATTCGAAACAATGCGGAATAGTTTCCCAACTCATGCCACCTGGAACACCACAGCGCAATGGTGTGTTCAAACATCGTAATCGTACTTTACTAGATATGGTGCGATCTATGATGTCTCTTACTGATTTAACGCTATCGTTTTGTGGTTGTGCTTTAGAGACGGCTGCATTCACATTAAATAGGGCATCATTGAAATCCGTTGAGACGACACATTATGAACTGTGGTTTGTCAAGAAACTAAAGTTGTCGTTTCTTAAAGTTTGGGGCTGCGATGCTTATGTGAAAAAGCTTCAACCTGATAAGCTCTAACCCAAATCGGAGAAATGTGTCTTCATAAGATACCCAAAGGAAACTGTTGGGTACACCTTCTATCAGAGATCCGAAGGCAAGACATTCGTTGCCAAGAATGGATCCTTTCTAGAGAAGGAGTTTCTCTCGAAAGAAGTGAGTGGGATGAAAGTAGAACTTAATGAGGTAACTTTACATGCTCCCTTATTGGAAAGTAGTTCATCACATAAACCGGTTCCTGTGACTCCTACTCCAATTAGTGAGGAAGCTCATGATGATGATCATGAAGCTTCAGATCAAGTTACTACCGAACCTCGTAGGTCAACCAGAATGAGATCCGCACCAGAGTGGTATGGTAATCCTGTTCTGGAGGTCATGTTACTAGACCATGACGAATCTACGAACTATGAAGAAGTGATGGTGAGCCCTGATTCCGCAAAATGGCTTGAGGCCATGAAATCTGAGATGGGATCCATGTATGAGAACAAAGTGTGGACTTTGGCTGACTTGCGCGATGATCGGCAAGCAATTGAGATTAAATGGATCTTCAAGAAGAAGACAGACGCTGACGGTAATATTACTCTCTATAAAGCTCGACTTGTTGCGAAAGGTTCTCGACAAGTTCAAGGGATTGACTACGATGAGACCTTCTCAACCGTAGCGATGCTTAAGTCCGTCCGAATCATGTTAGCAATTGCCGCATTTTATGATTATGAAATTTGGCAAATGGATGTCAAAACTACATTCCTGAATGGATTTCTGGAAGAAGAGTTGTATATGATGCAACTAGAAGGTTTTGTCGATCCAAAGGGAGGTAACAAAGCATGCAAGCTCCAGCGATCCATTTATGGACTGGTGCAAGCCTCTCGGAGTTGGAATAAACGTTTTGATAATGTGATCAAAGCATATGGTTTTATACAGACTTTTGGAGAAGCCTGTATTTACAAGAAAGTGAGTGGGAGCTCTGTAGCATTTCTGATATTATATATGGATGACATATTGTTGATTGGAAATGATCTAGAGTTTCTGCATAGCATAAAGGGATATTTGAATAAGAGTTTTTCAATGAAGGACCTCGGTGAAGCTGCTTATATATTGGGCATCAAGATCTATAGAGATAGATCAAGATGCTTAATTGGACTTTCACAAAGCACATACCTTGACAAAGATTTGAAGAAGTTCAAAATGGATCAAGCAAAGAAAGGGTTCTTGCCTGTGTTACAAGGTGTGAAGTTGAGTAAGACTCAATGCCCGACCACTGCAGAAGATAGAGAGAAAATAAAAGATGTTCCCTATGCTTCAGCCATAGGCCCTATCATGTATGCAATGCTGTGTACCGGACTTAATGTGTGCCTTGCTATTAGTTTAGCAGGGAGGTACCAAAGTAATCCAGGAGTGGACACTGGACAACGGCCAAGAACATCCTGAAATACCTGAAAATGACTAAGGATATGTTTCTTATTTATGGAGGTGACAAAGAGCTCATCGTAAATGGTTACGTTGATGCAAGCTTTGACACTAATCCGGACGATTCTAAATCGCAAACCAGATACGCGTTTATATTGAACGATGGAGCTGTCAGTTGGTGCAGTTCTAAACAAAGCGTCGTGGTAGGATCTACGTGTGAAGCAGAGTACATAGCTGCTCCGGAAGCAGCAAATGAAGGAGTCTGGATGAAGGAGTTCATAACCGATCTATGTGTCATACGTAGTGCATCGGGTCCAATGAAAATCTTCTGTGACAATACTGGTGCAATTGCCTTGGCAAAGGAATCCAGATTCCACAAGAGGACCAAGCACATCAAAATACGCTTCAATTCCATCTGGTACCAAGTCCAGGTGGGAGACATAGAGATTTGCAAGATACATACGGATCTGAATGTTGTAGACCCATTGACTAAGCCTCTTCCACGAGCAAAACATGATCAGCACCAAGGCTCCATGGGTGTTAGAATCATTACTGTGTAATCTAGATTATTGACTCTAGTGCAAGTGGGAGACTGAAGGAAATATGCCCTAGAGGCAATAATAAAGTTATTATTTATTTCCTTATATCATGATAAATGTTTATTATTCATGCTAGAATTGTATTAACCGGAAACATGATACATGTGTGAATACATAGACAAACAGAGTGTCACTAGTATGCCTCTACTTCACTAGGACATTGATCAAAGATGGTTATGTTTCCTAACCATAGACATGAGTTGTCATTTGATTAACGGGATCACATTATTAGGAGAATAATGTGATTGACTTGACCCATTCCGTTAGCTTAGCACTTGATCGTTTAGTATGTTGCTATTGCTTTCTTCATGGCTTATACATGTTCCTATGACTATGAGATTATGCAATTCCCATTTACCAGAGGAACACTCTGTGTGCTACCAAACATCACAACGTAACTAGGTGATTATAAAGGTGCTCTACAGGTGTCTCCGAAGGTACTTGTTGAGTTGGCGTATTTCGAGATTAGGATTTGTCAGTCCGATTGTCGGAGAGGTATCTCTGGGCCAACTCGGTAATGCACATCACTATAAGCCTTGCAAGGATTGTAACTAATGAGTTACTTGCGGGATGATGTATTACGGAACGAGTAAAGAGACTTGCGGGTAACAAGATTGAAGTAGGTATTGAGATACCGACGATCGAATCTCGGGCAACTAACATACCGATGACAAAGGGAACAACATAGGTTGTTATGCGGTTTAACCGATAAAGATCTTCCTAGAATATTTGGGAGACAATATGACCATCTAGGTTCCTATATTGGTTATTAACCGGAGACGTGTCTCGGTCATGTCTACATAGTTCTCAAACCCGTAGGGTCTGCACGCTTAAAGTTCGATGACGGTTATATTATGAGTTTATGTGTTTTGATGTACCGAAGGTAGTTAGGAGTCCTGGATGTGATCACGGACATGACGAGGAGTATCGAAATGGTCGAGACATAAAGATCGATATATTGGACGACTATATTTGGACACCGGAATGGTTCCGGGTGAGATCAGGATAATACCGGAGCACCGGGAGGTTTTCGGAACCCCTCGGGATGTACATGGGCCTTAATGGGCTTTAGTGGAAAGGAGGGGAAAGGAGCAACAGAGGGGGCGCCCC
>NC_057812.1:726583295-726583626 GCF_018294505.1 Triticum aestivum
CGCCCCCCCTTTCCTTCCTCCCTCCTTCCTCTTCCTTCCCTCTCCCTCTCCAAATAGGAAAAGGAAGAATCCCCCCTTGGCCACGCCTCCTCCCCTTGGTCGGCCCTCTCCTTCCCCCCTTTATATGCGGAGGAGGAGGGCACCCCATAGACACAACAATTGATCTCTTGATCTCTTAGCCGTGTGTGGTGCCCACCTCCACCATATTCCACCTCGATCATATCGTAGCGGTGCTTAGGCGAAGCCCTGCGTCGGTAGCAACATCATCACCGTCATCACACTGTCGTGTTGACGGAACTCTCCCGTGAAGCTCTGCTGGATCGGAGTTCGC
>NC_057812.1:726584818-726601598 GCF_018294505.1 Triticum aestivum
GGAACCTTTCCGATGTCCGAATATATCCTTCCAATATATCAATCTTTACGTCTCGACCATTTCAATACTCCTCGTCATGTCCGTGATCTCATCCGGGACTCCGAACAAACTTCGGTACATCAAATCACATAAACTCATAATACTGATTGTCACCAAACGTTAAGCGTGCAGATCCTACGGGTTCGAGAACTATGTAGACATGACCGAGACTCATCTCCGGTCAATAACCAATAGCAGAACCTAGATGCTCATATTGGTTCCTAAATATTCTACGAAGATCTTTATCGGTCAAACCGCATAACAACATACTTTGTTCCCTTTGTCATCTGTATGTTACTTGCCTGAGATTCGATCATCGGTATCTCAATACCTAGTTCAATCTCGTTACCGGCAAGTCTCTTTACCCGTTCCGTAATGCATCATCCCGTAACTAACCCATTAGTCACATTGTTTGCAAGGCTTATAGTGGTGTGCATTACCGAGAGGGCCCAGATACCTCTCTGACAATCGGAGTGATAAATCCTAATCTTGATCTATGCCAACTCAACAAACACCATCGGAGACACCTATAGAGCATCTTTATAATCATCCAGTTACGTTGTGATGTTTGATAGCACACTAAGTGTTCCTCTGGTATTCAGGAGTTGCATAATCTCATAGTCATAGGAACATGTATAAGTCATGAAGAAAGCAATAGCAATAAACTAAACGATCATATTGCTATGCTAACCTATGGGTCTTGTCCATCACATCATTCTCTAACGATGTGATCCCGTTCATCAAATGACAACACATGTCTATGGCTAGGAAACTTAACCATCTTTGATTAACGAGCTAGTCAAGTAGAGGCATACTAGGGATACTCTGTTTGTCTATGTATTCACACATATACTAAGTTTCCGGATAATACAATTCTAGCATGAATAATAAACATTTATCATGAAATAAGGACATAAATAATAACTTTATTATTGCCTCTAGGGCATATTTCCTTCAGTACATATCCACAACAATGTAATGCCATATAGATTGGTGTTGAACGACAAGAATTTATGTCCCATGTGCAAAGCACGGGCAATTTCGAGATGTGACTGGTATGGCCGGAGGAGTTGAGTCCGTCGGAGGCAACCCTCTGGCGCCCCGTAGGTGGAGGCTCGGTGGGTGTTGGCGTACGGATAGGTGAGATCGCCTATCCAGTTTTTACCGGATCGGGCTTGTAATGGGATAATGGAAGTGTTCTTACGTTTTGGTTTCAGTTGCTTTCGAGTTTTAGATCTATTTTTCTTTGCAGAATGGTAATTTGTTGGGATAGAGTCTTGATATCAATTATTGCAGAATGCTAATCAGTTTTATGTCAGCTTTATCTTCTCAGGATAAACCAGATGTTTTCCTATGCCTTGAGAAGTTGCCGATGGACGATATGTAGAGGCTACCAAGTGGTAGCTCCAATGTTGCAACTGAGGTCAGCAATGGGTGCTTCTCCTGGGACGGCTCACCTGAGATACCAACACTGAAGGATCTGAATTTTCAAGATCAGCAAGGCATGCGTGTTGCAGTCTGTGGGATGATCGGATCTGGAAAATTAAGTTTGCTCTTTTGCATTATCAGTGAGGTGCCAAAGCTATTAGGAAAGGCTAAAACTTGCGGAACATTGGCATATATGTCAGCCAGACGGTATGGATGCAGAGCAGCAAAATTTAGGACAACATACTGTTTGACAAGGAGATGGAGAGTGAGAAGTATGGCAGGGTCCTTGAGTGGTGTTCGCTGAAGAAAGACTTGGAGCACAAAGTCATTGGAGAGTGAGGCAGCAATCTTAGTGGTAGGCAAAAGCAATGGATTCAGATAGCCCGTGCATTGTATCAGGGTGTTGACACCTATTTGTTCAATGATATGTTCAATGCAGTTGATGCTCATACATGATCCCACCTTTTCAAGGTATAATACCATCTCTTTTTTTACAATAGAAGTTTGAGAACACGTTGCTTAAGGCTTCTATCATTTGTAGGAATGCTTGCCTGGGGCTTAGGCTTAAAAAACAATGGTTTATGTCACCCACCAGATTGAATTCCTGCCTGCAGCCGATCTTATTTTGGTGAGAATTTCATTGGCACATGTTTCATGTCAATTTTATTGTCATAAATTATTCGCTTCTCCTAGTAAGGTAATTTTAATGCAGGTAATGAACGGCGAGAGAATAGCACAGGCAGGCAAATACAACGATATACATAGTTCAGGAGCGGACCTAGCAGAACTGGTTGGTCCACACCAAGATGCTCTCACAACAATGGACGTGACTGATGTTGCTAATGGAGGTGATGAGTTCGAACCTATCCAGGTCATTGTCATCCGTTGAAGAGAAAGATAAATGAAATGGCAAATAAAACAGTGACATGGTTCAAAGTGGGCAGCTGGTGCAGGAAGAAGGAAAAAAGATAGGGTGTGGTTATGGGTCTACTGGAAGTACCTCACATTGGCTTACCGGGGAGATCTTGTAGCACAGTTACTTTTCCAAGTACTTTAGACGTTCAGATTGCTAGCAATTACTGGATGGCCCGGGCTTCTCATGTGTCGAAAGACGCCGAGGCTCCAGTAAGCACGTCGACACTGATCTCTGTCTTTGTGGCATTGGTTGTTGCAAGTTCGCTTTGCATCTTCGTAAGGGCACTTGTTTCTTCTGGCAGCTGCATACAAAATAGCAACTCTGTTGTTCAACAAGATGCACATGGCCATATTCAGAGCTCCTATGTGTTTTTTGACTACAATCCGAGTGGGAGCATCTTGAATAGAGTAAGTTATCTGCATCAGCTCAAATTTCCTTTAAAGTTTTATTTATTAACATCAACTATGCGGACTCTGAAGAAAGTCGCCAATGATTACAGAGGGTATGTATTTGTCTCGGTCAGTAAGAAAATCTAAACTTGCAGGAATGTGGAAGAAGCCAAAGGGCGAGCCATTTTGATTGGCCTCAAGTCGCTTTCAGCCGTGTACAGAGGGCCCATAATCATATCATTGAAACTAACACCCAAGGATTGGAGGTGGGCAGGCCTAATAGGTCTGGTTGTTTCTCTTTCATCAGCGATGTAAAAAAATGAGTTGCAGGTTTTCAGCCCCGTCCTCATCAACTCCATTCCCAGGGCAAAAAAAAACTGGCACATGAGCTGGCTGCTCGGGCCAGCCGAGATTCGTTGATCCTTGCTGATGTATCGAGGCAACTCTGCACCCTGCTGCTATCTGAATGTACCACCTAAGTGTGTTTTGTCTGTTAAGGTAGTCATCCTAAAAACAAGAACTATGCTGACTCAGGACTTAAACTGGTTAGGCTTCAACCAAAGTGAAGTGGATACAAAGATCGCTTACCAGATGAGTTCCATCATACAAATAGCATCAACGCCTATATTGGTAATTGTTTATTATATTATTTTATATTAAAACGGCTTATGTATTCTACCGGAGCTGTCACGTGCCATATTAATTTCAGAAAAGCAATTTCTAATTTAATTGTTAGGGGAGTGCTTCGGTACAACCCCCTAAAACGTATAGTGGGTAGTATGATAATTTCACATTAGGTATAGGAATACCCACCTGACGCCGTACGTCGCGCGCGACCTCGTACGCCCGCCCGCGTATGCCGCACCCGTCGCTGTACGCCCGCCCGCCCGCGTACCCGCACCCGTCGCCGTACGCCCTCACGTCTCGACGTTGGTGTCGACAGTTGTTGGAGGAAAAAAAAAGACACGGTAGCCGCCGACGCCTGCCGTCGAAACCCTGAACCCTAACGCATCCACGCCGTCTCCACGTTGGCCCCCATCTGCACGAAGTCGCCGTCGCCCGAGTCGCGGCCCAAACAGGCCGCCGCGCGTGCCCCGGCGCCTTTACCGCTGCCGGCGCGCGCGCCCGCCGCCGCATTCCATTCCCGTCGCCCAGATGGCCGCCCACCCGCGATCTACGTCGCCGCCTCCCTCCGCGCACTACGCCTACTATGACCAGCCATCGTCCTCACGCCGTCGACACCTGCCTCCGCCGGCCAGCAATGTCACGCCGTCATCACGTTCGTCATCGGAGGAAATGGATCCGGCTGAAATCCTCGCCGCCGTGCAAGAGGTTGGTTTGAGACATTGTTGTGCTTGATAAGATAGTTGTTTTAGGGATGATGTTACACGGCGTTTGATTCATCGTACAATTTTTTTTAACTATATATAGTTATAGGAGGAGGGAGATTATGATGGCGATGATTACGGTGAGGACAACGAAACCTCGTCACGGAATATGGATGAACCTCATGAGGAGAACTACATGAGTTTGGATGAATCTTATAGTGGCAATGTAAATGTGATCAATGTTGATAAAACAATAAATATGAGGGGGTAAATATTATAGACCACACGGAAAATTTAATATTTTTTTGCATGATGCAGCGACATGGCGATGATGATGATGATATGGATATAGATGATTCATTTGCTGAAAGTGCACTCCGGGTATGTTATTAATAAAATCAGAGAAGAAATGACATAATAACCATATGAGCGCTTACATGTATTTTTTTGCAATGCGCGCAGATGGACGAGGACGGGGACTTTGTGAGGAATATTGTGGACCATGAAAGTGACAAATCGCACGTTGATGCATCTCATGATGACAGCTCCAGCAAAGTAAGTTTTGAAACTTTCATCACTACAGTACATTTTAAAATTATAACTGACTGACATAAATGGTTTAATGCATTAATTTACAGGGAGATGTAGATGGTACAAGCGGGAATGATGAGCATGTTGGTGATGATCTGTTTAATTTTGACATCGGATTTGATGAATATCAGCAAGAATCATTGGACATGCATTGGAAGGTCATGAGGAAGACGTTCAAGTCACTAGGAGATGCTTACAATTTCTATAATCAGTATGCGTACGAGCGTGGTTTCAGTGTAAGAAAGGACTCACTGAAATATTCGAAAGGTCCTGAGGCAACTAAGCGCTTGAGAAAGTATGTGTGTGCGAGAGCTGGGAAACGACAGGCAAAACGTTGTACAATGGAAGGCAGGACCCGCAGGCTGAGAGGGGAGACTCGTTGCTTCTGCGATGCGCATATAACTTTGAAACTTGATAAAGAGCGTGACGTTTGGTATGTCAGCAGTTTCAATGATAATCACAATCACGTTCTAGCTAGACCGGATGAAGTCACGTTTCTTCGGTCTCACAATCAGATAAAAGAATATCAGAAGGCTGAGATCTTAACCATGGCAGGTGCTGGAATCAGGAAACATATGATTTATGATCAACTCGTCAGTAGGTCCGGGTCATATGCAAAGGCTGGTTTTGGGAGGAAGAAGCTTTATAACATGTGTTATAGAGAAAAAATGAAGTTGCTTGCACAAGGTGATGCAGACACTGCCATAGGGATCATGATGACCAGAAAAGAGAGAGATCCAGATTTCTTCTTTGAGCACACCGTCGATGATGAAGGAAGGCTGAAAAACATATTCTGGTGTGATTCTCAATCACGTCGAGACTATGTTGACTACGGTGATGTGACAGTCTTCGACAGCACATACAGGATTAATAGGTATGGCATGCCATTTATACCTTTCGTCGGTCTGAACAACCACCGTTGCACCACGGTATTCGGTTGTGCTCTTGTGTCTGACAAGACGGAAGATACATATGTCTGGCTGCTTCAGACGTTTTTGAGGGCTCACTGTCAGAAGAGGCCCAGGTCAGTAATTACTGATGGAGATGCAGCTATGATTAAGGCCATAAGAAAGGTACTTTCGAAGGTTTGGCATCGTCTTTGCTCGTGGCATATTGAGAAGAACATGCAGAAACACCTTCATCATAAGTCTCTAAAGGAGTTCAGGTCTCTACTTTATTATGCCACTTCAAAAAAGATATTTGAGGAGAGATGGGCAGCGTTTACCGCCAAATGGCAGTCGGAGAAAACAAAGACATGGTTACGTAGGATGTACAAGAAAAAAGGATTTGGGTTGCATCACATCTGTCAGGTGGGTTTTTCTTAGGTATGCGAAGTAACCAGCGAAGTGAGAGTCTGAATTCATGCCTTCACTTGCATCTAGACTCCGGTATGACTATTGTTGATATGATTGTGCACTATGAGAACTGCATAGTTTGTCTCCGTGAGAATGAGGCACATGACGATTACACAAACTCACAGACAGTTCCAGTACTAGTATTGGATGAGTGTAAAGATATTGAGAAATCAGCCGCCCGTGAGTTCACTGCGGCAAACTTTTATATCTTGCAGGAAGATATGAAGAAGGCACGGGAGCTAGAGGTCCTTGAGGGACTGAGAGGAGCAGACACTCAAAGATTCGTACTGACATGGAAGGAAAATAGAGATATCAGATTCACTGTGGACTACACGCCAGGTAACTTAGAAGAAACTGTGAAGTGCAGTTGCAGAAGCATGTATCGCAAAGGACTTCCTTGCAAACATATTCTTCACGTTCTGATTCAGCTACGCTTATGTGAGATACCTAAGTGTTTAGTACTGCGGAGGTTGAGCCAAGTTGCAAGGGGTGGACTTCCCGTGAAGCGCACTAGCGATCTGTTTGCATGGGGATGGGCAGGTGCAGGGAACAGAGCTAGGTACAGCGAGTTGACTATCTTATCTGCTGAAGCAACTCATAAAGCATGCCATAAACCATTTTTATTTGACAAGTTGAAGGCGGCTCCGAGGGACATAATAGATAATGATTACACTGAGGAGGATGAGCCTGGTGCGGAGGTACAGTTTGTGAACGATGATGCATTCGAGCCTAATCAAGATCATGGTCTTGTTCGTGATCCCGCAAAAGTTAACACCAAAGGCGCACCAAAACAGAATGTTAAAGGCCGCGGTAAGGATGGTCCTGATGCCACTAAAAATGGGCGACCAAAAGCTTTTGATGAGAAAAGCAAACGTCCATGTGGACAGTGCGGTGTTGCGGGTCATTATAAGTCCACGTGCCCTCAAAATCCTAAGTATGATTTTCTTATGTTATTGTTCAAACCGAATTTATTTGTTCATTGTGAATTAACACATATCTTATTGTTATGTAGGAACTTTGCTTAACTTGTGGAGTATGGAAGATTGGTTCACCCTTTGATTGAAGACAATTTTATTATGGATGGCTATGGAAGATCGTTCCACCCTTTCATTGAAGACAGTTTTTTAATGTTCTATACATTTGATCTTGAATAATTGTTATAATATGTTATATGAACTTATTTTACTTCGTTGATGTCAGACTATTTGGTTTTGATGACAGACTATGTAATGCAAGAAGGAGTTTTACTTTGTTTATTTTGATGTGTTAATTTTTACTGTTAATTTTGTGCAAGTCGATGTTGTTTATTTTGACGTGCTCATTTTTGCATAGTACTGCCGTCGCTGTTTACTGTATATTTTCTGCATTGCACGGTCGCCGTCGTTTAGAATGCCGTCATTTAAAAAAAAACACCTGATAAGTGCGTCGGCGGCACTGTCCCACAGTGGCAGCATTGGCCAGCGGCACTGTCCCACAGGGCAGAGTCGGACGGCGGAAGCAGTACGAGGCAACAAAAGGAGTTCGATAGCCTATGTGCTGCCGGGTATATAAGCCGGTCGTCGCGCGCTCCGTCGGCCGAGGTGGGACTAAACATTCCAAGTCGCCCCGCATGCTACTTGGGCCGTCGTCGTGCCACGGGCGGAAACAATGGTATTGGGCCAGCCCACGCAGTCACGCGCGTCGCTGCAAGCACGGCGGCTGCGATAGCTAAGTTTTAGTCCCACCTCGCCCGACGGAGCGCGCGACGACCAGCTTATATACCTGGCGGCGCACTTGCAGTCGAGCGTCCTTGATTAGTGATGCTACCCATCGTTCGACGCTGCCCTGTTGGACAGTGCCGTCGGTCCTGTCTGACGTCAGACTGGCCGGCGCACTTGTCGGCAATTTTTTTTAGAAAAGGAAATTAAGAACGTCGGTGTTATAATAAGCGACGGCGACAGTGCTTTAAAGTGCATAATAAATACATGTACATTTTTTAACATTCAGCAGTACAGGAAAACAATTTGACGACTGCACAACTATAAATACGAAGATTTCAAATGTAAAGACAACGACATGAAGACAACATAATAATCCAAATGTCATTCTCGACTTAAATATTCAAAATAGTAGTGTCTTCTTCATCACAAGACATGATAGTCGAAATAAATGTAAACATTATTTGAGCCTATAAAATTTTCTTGTATAATTTTTTTGCCACATTTATTTCTTCTTTGCAAGCCGGGTAACTTTGTCCTTCACATCGTTGAGCGTATTTCTCTCCGAAAAAATAAGCTGCACAATCATTAAGTCCCTCGATTTATCAATTGACCCCTATTAGAACTTCATATTAGTACAATTCAAATAGTATTACATAACGAATTTAATTGAATATAAGCATTTGAAATAAAACCAGACCTGAAAAAAATGGCTTGTCCATTTTTCACCGTTCCAATATTGAAAGCATCAAAGAACAAATATTCCACATGAATTGCTGGTTCGTACAAACAACGGTTCGTAAGTTCGCATTTGAGGTAAGATATTAAAATAATATGAAAGTATTTACTCACCCATCTTCTTGTTGTGGAATGTTATACGTTTTGATAGGTCAGGTAGACACATCCGAAAAATTCACAGCATCGCTCGCATTCGCATCACGTATGTCATATCCAAGTTGATTTTTCTGTTCATATACATGATAGCACGAAAAGAATTTAACATAGTTCAGTTACTAAATGATAATTTCAATATGCTCATGTAAATTTATGCCGTACCAGCTCCTCAACTTTTTCTGTAATTTCACTGTCAAGTTCGGGTCCCATCATAGAATCAAGAACCTGGAACTCTTCCTTCGGGCGATGCATGACAACCGAAACCAGTGGGTATTTCCCTTATTAAGAGGAATATAAAGCTGCATCACAACGAAAATATGATGCAATCAACATATACTATCTTATATTTATATCCCATATATGCATACTTTAAGGCAGTTGAACTTACCTTATCTTTTTTAAAATACTCATCGGTGCATCTATTCAAGGGTCTATTCTTCTTCGCCACAACTTCGTTGTCATTTTTTCCTCCCTGGGTGTCCGGTCTAAATTCAAGTAAGCAATTGACCAGCCAGGTCGGCATTATATGACGATCTTCACCAACAACTCCCAACAGATACGACGAATAAGCATTGATAACCTGAAAATAATTTAAATGATGTATAACAATTCCAATTTGCATTGAATGCTAATGGAAAACAGAACAATAATTTACATCACCGGTTAGCCATTCATGGTCAAGAATCTTACAAGCCCTCTCTGCACTCAGACCTTCGCGCATGCCATCATTGAATATTTCCTTCTTTCTATGTTTTGCTGACCGCTGATAAGCACGAACAAACTTAACACTAGCTTTAATCACATCGTATTCTTCTTCAAAGACTTCTTTCTCGAATAGTTCTGCAATACATGACGGTAATATGTTAATAATTCAATGATAAGTAGTAATTACAGCTCGAAAATAATATGATAAAACTCACTTGCTTTTGCTGAACGCTTTGCATGCTTTGTAGGTATAACGGGAATATAAGGAGACTTTATAAGGTTTGATCGTCTCCGCTTCCGTTTCCCTACACCCTTCTCCTGTATCTCATCTTCTCCAATACAATCTACCCATCCACGTGATGCAATTTCATCTGTTCCTAAATATGTAACGGATTTCTCATTAGATACCTCAGGAACTTCGATAGGATCTTCTTCATCACCCTTGAAACTATCGAAATATTCAGGTGTGCAATAATAAGGTGTCTTCTCTTCAGAATCATTAATATCATGTTCATCATCCTCTTGCACATTCTTTTTTCCCGGTGTTTTGAAATTGTCCACGTCAGGATTATATACAAATTCCTTACGAGGTTTTCCACCATAGTTTCTACTTTCACTATTTTCACCATAGTCATTCTCTTCTTCTTTTTCACTATCATCGGCTTTGTAAAATACAGTGCTTTTGTTCAATTTCTCTATGACCCTCTGTGATTAAAAATTAGTTGTAATTAGTTATGTGACACATCGAAAACCATTGTGAACGGCAAAATCAGAAAACTTGTACCTGTGCGCATAGCTCCGGCATACGAAGCATATCCTTACGAATGTGCTTCAGCTCAGTCAAAATCCGATCCATAATAGGGTTCTGGGTAGCTGAAGCCTCAGATGTACTCACGCCTGTTCTCCTTCCAGTAATGTTAGACTTTCTCGTACTAGATTTCTTGTCCTTTTCAGCCTGTTCCATTCTTATTTTGTTTAAGCGGTACTCTTCAGTAATGGTGTCATCGATCTACAACATAAAGAATCATATAATCATATTTAATTAATAATTAATTGCAGACTTTAAATGGAAAATAAATATTTAACGTATTACCATTCCAACACCACGACCATTTTGAAAGTCGTACTTGTCTCTTTTCTCCGCTGCCGCTTCTGTCCAATTCCTCATCAAGGGGCTCAACAACGCTAAAGGATCATACTTTGGACCGGTGCTTGGCTGCACCTTCTCCCAATATAGATACTGCAAAACAAACAAACAACCATTTAGCATGTGTTACACTATTATTACGTAATACAACTATTCAATTTAAAAAATAAATCATACCTGCAGAAGTGCTAGGTTGCCACGTGGCCATTCCCTAACACGACCGGGCTGCAAGACCATACCAATCTCCGACAAACAAAACCGCAAAGTGAATGCATTCCGGTTGAACTTTTTTATCTGCCTGACATCTTGCACTAGTGCATAATAATCCTTCGGAATGTACTCATCAGATACTGGTGCAATTATAGTCCCTAACAGGACGAGAAACGCCATCCCAACAAATTCATCGTCCGTGTTTTTATTTCTCACAATCTTCTCAATAAGATCATCAATCAATATTTTACCATTCTTCTTGTTAACAAAACTAGATGGAATTTTTTTATTGCTTTGCCTTGGTCCATACTCAAGAAACTAGAAACATCAACTCCTTCATTCTTCAAACCAAATATAGCAAACACATCATCAGGCCTCAGTGAAATCAACCCTTTTTTTCCGGCTGCCTCTTGCACCATGAATTTTTTACTACTACGATTGTAACCTTGAATCATAAGCGCAAGCAAATTATCACGCATCTTGACCGAAGGTATTCGTAACATGCCCTCCATCTCCGTTTCGTAAAACGTAAATCGCTGACTTGATGTTAACTTATTAACAAAAGTAACCCATTTTTCTACAGAACATGCAATCACACCATTGATGTCCATACTGCATATAAAAATATCTATGTGACGTTGCATGCAGCTAATGTGTTATATAATGTTGAAAATTTTAAAATATATACCTTCCCGACGGCGACTACAGCGGGCGACGGCGATCACAATGGCTGACGGTGGCGTCTGACGGCGTGTTCACAACCGGCACTGACGGCGAGTGTTGACATCGACCGCTGACGACCGGCGCTGACGAAGGGTGGTGACGTCGACTATTCCTGGGTGACGACGGGCATTGACAGCAGGCGTTGACGACCGGCGCTGGCGGTGGGTGGTGACGTCGACTAGTGCGGGCTGACGGCGGCGCGACGCTGTAGGGCGGGAAACGACAGTTTGGACGGCGGCGGGCGACGGGGATCAGAGCGGGCGCGTCGTCGGCACGTACGACGCAAAATGGGCATGCGCGACGTGATTGGGCGACGTGATTGTGCAACGTGCGCGGTTGTCGGGAATATTCCCTCGGATAGCGACGGCTCGTGCAGATATTGGGCAGATATTTTGCTGCGTCGGGCCCGCGGCGATTATTAAGTGGGCGACGGCCAGTCTACAATATTGAATATTTATTTATTTATTTATTTGTATGATTTTGTTATTTAGTGTATTTTTTATAAACTTTGCACGCACGCAAAAATTTGCCGCGTTTCGAGTCCGTATGAATTTTCTACGATTTTTCGGGCCGAAAACCCCTAAAATACTGCCCGGACGTGACGCAACTTGCGTTCATTGTCGGATTTCGTTCATTTTGGCCGTGGGGTGCCCGGGTGGGGCCCCACACGCGCTGCCAAAAGTTGGGTGCATTCCGTAAAACCGCTCAGGTACTTGCTGTGGAAGGGGGTGGTTTCGGTATGGCCGGAGAGGACCCTCGGTCGCACGTCTCCGCTTCGCATCAGCCAAACGTGCCCAATTTTTTTTCACGGGCCACAGTGACCATGCAGGGCACGCACGCAAAAATTTGCAGCGTTTCGAGTCCGTATGGATTTTCTACGATTTTCCGGGCCGAAAACCCCTAAAATACTGCCCGGACGTGACGCAACTTGCGTTCGTTGTCGGATTTCGTTCATTTTGGCGGTGGGGTGCCCGGTTGGGGCCCCACACGTGCTGCAAATAGTTGGGCGCATTCCGGCAAACCGCACTGGCACTTGCTGTGCAACCTGGTGGTTTCGGTGCGAAAATGTTTGTACCGAACACTTTTCTTTCTGTAACTTACAAACATGCCCAAATTTTTTTATCGCCTTCTATCTACATGAGAATCATGCGTGCCAATTTTATCTGCATTTTGGGTCTGTTTGCATTTTCTACGGTTTTCGACTTCGACAGTCCTAAAACACTGTTTTTAATTCAAAATTATTTCAAACTAATTTTCTTAAAAAAATTTACAAATCCCTTCTTCGAATTTCATTTTATACTTTTTCCTTTCTTCCTCTCTTCATCTTTTTTCAATTATACCGGTAAACTATTTAATTTTAATTTCTTTCGGGCTACTTTTATTTTATAAAATGATTCACTTTTTGTCCATAATATTTCATACTAATTTTCATCCAACATAACGATAAACGATAGTTCATTCAACATAACGATGGTTCATTTTACATTAAAACATAAAAAACTTAATTAAACAGGACTTAACTAAACTTAATTAAAATAACGACTTAATCCTAATCTACTCGTCGTCGGAGTCGGCGAGGTCCACGATCTCCCCCGCACCGACGTCACCGTCGTCGTCGTCGCCGCCGTCGCTGCTCTTGCCGCCGTCGTCCCAATAGCCGGCGTCGCCCTCCTCCGGAGCCACCTGCGGCTGCACCGCTTCGATGGTCGCCGCCGCATCCAGTGCGGCCTGCAGCTCGGCGGCCTCTGCTGCCGCCGCCATAGCCACCACCGTGTCGAGTGCGGCCTGCAGCTCGGCGGCCTCTCTCGCCTCCGTGGCCGCCGCCGCGACCGCCGCTTCTGCCTGCGACGCCCGCAGTGTGATGAGATAGCCGGGGCAGTCGTCGGGGTCACCGTCCTTGCGCAGTGCGAACTGCTCCGGCGGGATCTCGACGACGGGAGGGGAGGCGGCCCGGGCGATGGCGGGAACCGGACGGCAGGACGAGCTCGGAGATGGCGCGGCAGCCGGAGGGGGACGGCGGGGCCGGCGCAGGGCGGAAGACGAGCTTGGAGACGGCGCGGCCGCCGAAGGGGGCCAGCGTGGCAGACGACGAGCCACCCGTCTGCAACTCCCGACGAGCCTGCGCGACGACGGCCCGGTAGTTCTTGCCCTCCCGAAATCTCGCGCGGCCGGCGATGTTCCACCGGCCGCCCACGTGCTGGCGGAGCTCATCCGGGTTCGCCCCGGGCCCCCTCGTCGGGTACCCGTCGGCGGTGATGTGGAACGCATGAGGCAGACGGCAGCCCGGCGGCACCATCAATCCGAGACGGATGAGCTCGTCTGTCTCCGGCGTGCCCAGGCTCATCGGCCACGATCTGCAGCCGCCGCCGCCGTCGGACACCATGGAGGCCGCCGGGAAAGGGAGCTCGTCGGTGGGTGGGGTGAGCGGGTCGAGGCGCGTCGAGTGGACTGGAGGGAGGCAGACGGGGCGACGAGCGGCGTTTTAAAGGCAGGCGTCGGTGGGTGGGGGAGGCCGTCCGGTAGGTGACCGACGCCCGGCTTAACGCCGACATTAATGGCGCATCAGGTCGGCGGCAGCGTCGGGAACCGCCCTTGACCGACGCTTATACGGCACGCAACCGCCCGTCGTGTCGTCTCGTCCCCACACGTCGCATCGTCTTTTTTTTTCGTCCAGCCGACGCCACGTCGCCACGAGTACGTCGCTCGACAGGTCGCGTCGTTTTTTTTTCTTTGGTCGTCGTTGTACGTACGCGGACGGACGCGTGTATGGGTAGTCGGCGTAGAGCCCCGTCGCGCGGGTACAGCCCCGTCGCGCGGGCGGCGGCTTTTTATGTGCTGGGATGATCCTGCCCTTTTTAATGAAGGGATACGGTGCGATCTCAGCCGTTAGAGTGTTTAGGGGGTTGTACGGAAGAAGAAGTGTAATTGTTAATGTATACATAATACAGAAGTCAAACAAGCCATCATGTTCATCCACATGTATTAAATTATCTTGATCGTCAATTTTATACATCAATGGTCAAGATTTCAAATATATAGCGTTACATACAAATATAGTTGTGTACAAACAATCTGGCATGGCGTGTAAAAACAGATGGACACATCTTTCATAGAAGTAGCATATTTTTTTCTTTTAAAATAGAAGATTACAACATGAGAAGTTTTAGGTACAACAATTTCCATGTAAAATAGACACGTGCTACCACTTGAGAGTATATACAAGGAAACTTTTTTGTCATAATCAGGCACGTACCAACATGGGAATATATTAAAGAGATTGGCAATGAAATTGGAAAGGGAAACGTTTGGGGCCGGGGCACCGGCCGAAGCTTCGGCCGGTCCAGTCCACGCGCGCACGCCGCGACCCAGTCGCGAGCAACCACGTGGCGCTGCGGATCTCGCGAATCTCGCCTCATTCCTGTCTCGCAGCTCCGCGGATCTCGTCCCCATCCTCATCTCCTGCAGCGCCGGCGCCCACATCTCGCCGTCGGCCATGGAAGGTCGAATCCCCCGCGCGTCCATGGATGTAGATCTCACCCCGCCATGCTTTACAGCCCGTTTCGCCATTGGATGCAGCCCGTTGACCAATCCCCATCCCCGGCGGTTGCAACTCCCACACGTCTCGTGCTTCTGCCTCGCCGCCGACGAGCCGGACGGCGATGGTCGACACCGGAGGCTTCTGCAGAATCGTCGCACCCCCTCATGTTGCAACCGTTTAAAAAAAAGCTTCATCCCCTAGATGAAAAGCTTCAACCGGATGTAGAGAAAGCTACAAGCAGTCAGCGCCATCGCCGGAAAGCTACAACCGTTGACATGAAATGCTACATCCTTCGATTAAAAAAGCTTCAACCGAAACGACACAAAAAGCCTTGGCCAAGTGCTGCTAAAAAGAAAATAGCTACAACTTTTGGTAAAAAAGCTTCAACGGTTGTTGGAAAAAGCTCCCACCATTGAGAGAGAAAGCTACAACTAGACACTATGAAAATAAGAAAGTTTCAACCAGCGACGGCTGGAGGTGGAAGTAGATGATAAAATGCTGCAGCTTTGCTACATGCTTCAACCGGCATAGATTTTTGCTACAACTGGCATAGCATTTTGCTACAACTAGCGTCACGTTTTGCTACAACACACAGCCGGCATCGCGTTTTGCTACAACTAGCATCGTTTTTTGCTACAACCGGCATAATGTTTTGCTACATCCATCATGGCTGAGCTGCGACCCAGCACGGGTTTCCGTGAATTCTGGCGGCGAGATCCAGCACGGGGGGCAGGGGTGCATGCTGCAACCGGTCGCCGGCGAGCTGCTACGGGCTCGCGGCGAGCTACAACCTCGACCGGCCGTAACGGAGCTCGAGCCCAAATCCATGGCGGCAAGAAGGTCATGACGTATGTAAGACATGATTGAAGCAATCCCAAGGCGGCTTGATAGGTGGGGGAGCTCCTCGTCGACGTGATTCGGCCGCGGGGAACGAATAACAGGCGGATCTAGCCGCCGCCGCCGCGAGGACGGTCAGTCGCGGGGGGATCCAACTCCCTGTTTTTCTTCTTGTGCCTGTTCGTACACGGTCGCAACAAAACTGTTTTTTTTTTGCTGCAACGGTTGCTTCAGTCCGTGTATGCGCGCAGATCTAACGGTCCATGCAAACCGCATCGGACGGCTGGGCCTCGACCGGCCCAACTGTTGGGCCGGTGCGCCGGCGCAGATCGCTGCCCAATTGGAAAGGAAAAAAACGGCTAGAGGTTTCCTAATCTCTTCACTACTCTTTCTCTAAAAAAAGACTCCACATAAGACTCGGATTTATCTCCTTATTATAAGCAAAAAGAGATACGGTGTTAAACGGCTGGAAAGGAAAAAATGACCAGAGAATTTCCTAATATGATTCGGAAATTAAACAAGGAAATAAATATTTCGGTTTTATCTCCTTATATAGGCAAAAAAAAGATTGACTACGAATTTGAAAATTAACTTAGGTTGAAGTTGCGTACTATGATTATAGGAAATTAATAATTAAATAAGGAAACAATATTGGCTATTATGTACCTACCATAGACTTGAGACAAGACCGTCGATCTCCGTGGAGACTAGGAGCAAAGCGCACCTTAGCTGGCCCGCTACATAGAAAGACAGTCGTCATCGTTTCATCTCGCAAAAAAAAAAAGACAAGTCGTTCCTAATGCTAACTAGGCCACGAAACCACGCCCACGTGAGAGAAAAACACTAGATTATCAGATCACTGGCCAGACTCACATCGTACACCTGAGACCATCATCATTGGTCCAGAATTTTGGGTGCGTTGTTGCACCTCTTCATCATGCTAGAGTAAATCACCCAGAAACATTTTAATGTTACTTGCCAAG
>NC_057812.1:726604781-726607901 GCF_018294505.1 Triticum aestivum
TTGATTCAGTGGTTGGCCTAGAAAAATATATATTGGATTGTTGCATGCATGGTTCGAGCCTGGAACATGACAGGATTAATTATGAGAGAGGAAAAGGACTGCGGAGAGACACGAATTGACATGTGACATTGAAGCAGGACATACACGAATTTGGGAAAAAGAAAACTAAGCACCAAGGAGCTATACCTAGACCTGAGCGAGGAGGCTGTGGGCTGCTGCTTATGCAAGACGGTGCAGAAGAGAAGAGGTGTCAGGGATTTAGAATCGATGGTGATGTTTTCTAGAGCGATCGTGGTGTTTTTTGGAGCGATCATGGTGTTGTTGGATAGGTGATTTTGGAAAGATGGAGTTTGAACGGGAGGAGGAGGAGCTGATCACGTCTATCCCTTTGTGCATGTTTTTTTTTGCTGATTGAACGGTTATTTCGGTAAGGGCATTGGTGGGTAATTTACTTGACTGTTGAAGACACTTAGAAGATGGTTGTTATTCTCTAGTCCATTAAATAAACGGACGGATGTTTCTAATTTTTGTGGAATTTTACAATTAATTCTCTTTTCTCTGGTTAACCCATCAAGCACTTTTTATATATAAATAGATTAATTTGTGTAGAAGATCAAAAACAATGTTATCCAGTAGTTTGATATTTGTTGTCATTATTCCAAAAAATGATATGTGTAGCGTATTGAAAATAATTGGATGCTGATGTGATCATGGAGTGAGGACATGTATAGAGGTGCTTTCTAATAGTACATAACTCCGTAATGAAATCAAGAGCAACATATCTCCGTTATCCAATGATTGTTGTCCTCATAGTACAGACATTGCCACCGTTGACACACTACGCAGATGCCATATCCTTTCTTCCGCACACAGGACACGACATTCCGGTCAGCCTTGTACTATTGGGATGCTTAATATGCTGGAGTGGGTCCTGGCTGCAGTGGTGTCCCTGTTCCTCCACGGCTAGGGCAATCCCCATGTAGCTGGAACATGTACAATTTTGATTTAGAAGGGGTGTTGATTTGTGTCTCTCTTTGTAGCCTTCTGAATTTCACAATTGTAAACAAATTGGGTGTAAAGATGTACTTCAGCATGTGCTTTCTTCTCAAAAAAATTATTCAGACCGGAAGTACTAGACTTTTGTCTGGAAGAAGATACGTGCATGTTCCACAACTCGAAAATGGCAGTGTATAGGAGAATT
This sequence comes from Triticum aestivum, assembly GCF_018294505.1. NCBI lineage: Eukaryota > Viridiplantae > Streptophyta > Magnoliopsida > Poales > Poaceae > Triticum > Triticum aestivum. The sequence continues at coordinate 726,605,983 of NC_057812.1, forward strand.
GTGATCCCTCTTTCAGTGCAGCCAAAATGCATGCACAACTTTGCATACAAGAATTGCAATATGAAATCTATGAACTTGAACATTTGTCGCACCTGCATAAAGAGAGAGAACACACGTTGTGTACTCGATGAGATGGTCTGCTCCTACATTGGTAAAATTAGTATCAGGTTCCCTTTTTGGGCCTACAATATTTTGTGCTCGCACTTGATTGTTTCTTCATGTACCACAATATTTCAGTTTCAAATATATTAAAATAGTCGTGTACAAGTTATGTAGTTTTCATTATAGTTATTTTGATTCCGTAGCGAAGCATGTGGAAATCTAATGGTTCAAGACAACTCCACGTTGAAAGAGGGCGTGTGAAGATTTTTGCTCGAGAATTCCAGAGGGTTATTCTTGTCAAATTTGCTCTCACACCTTGCGCGTCATGTTTTCCCGTTGCAATACACGGACCTTTGTTGTAGTAATAGTAATAATAATATGACTTCCATAATACAACTATATTTCACAACATATAAAAGAAATCAATGGAAAAATAGGATGCTGCATGCGCATGTGCTGGGGCTACTATGAAAGTTATTACAATAGGCATGCATATGTATATATATAAGACATAGACATATAAAATAACTCAGATGTCCATAGTTCTATTAGATCGTCCTAAGCTTATCCATCAAGGCGCATATAGCCAAGGTTTATAGCCCCTTTAGCTATCTCAAAACTTATAAGGGCATCGAACGCAGCATATCTGATTCTTTCAAAGCTCAATGGAGCAATCGCCCATCCGGAGTTCTTCAGTTGCTTGCACTCGTTGCCCTTCTCCAGATTCGTTCGCAACCCAAAATTTGCTAGATCAAATAGCGACGGTGTAGATTTACTGCATGTTGTTTTTGGTATTTTAATGTGCGTCTGTAGGTCAATGGGATTTTTTACATGGAGGCCATATGGCTGAAGCATTTTTACGTCATTGCCAATTGCCGCTCCACAAAAGAAGATATCTTCACGAGCAAGAAATTTGTTGAGCTCGTCTGGTATGTGAGGCGAGTGCACGATGTGGTACACCAAGCAATGATCTCCAAAACACAGTTGAAGTACGGCGGCGCATCGCTCCATTTCCGGGGGCAGGTCCTTCTGCTTCACCCCATCGACTTGGTCGGTGAACTCACAGTCTAGACCAACAATCTTCTTTTCTACCGTTTGGAGGGATTTCAACAAACTCTTGACCCATTCCTCAACGATGCCTGGTTCAATGGCGACCGTCACGGTTACCTTGAAGCCAGCAAGTTGGTCAAAGCGATGAACTGCAGGCTGAGTGATCATCATCCTCTGGAGCTAGCGGAGGCAGTAGAGTATAATCAAAGATGGAAATAGTGTGCGGCTGGAGTAGCTCCAACGAGCATGGCGAAGCGAGCATATCATTGGCATTGTTCTCCTTAGGAAGAGCCCTGCAGTCATAGACCAAGTGAGCGATAGGGGATAGCATGAACAAATAAAACACATCTTTTTTTAGTATTACTACATGTCAACGCCAAACGAGTAGAACTATAAATAACTCAACACAAATTAGTCCCGTTCAATAGATGAAGAGTTCTTCTCAAAAGAAAAACTGAACTTGCTCAGAAACGAAATCCTAGATCTATATTCTGAAAATGAATCTGAGTGCCCATCTTTTTTTGTTTTGCAAGATGAACTAAAGCGCTCATCTTTGCTGTCACGCAATATACTGCTTGAAACTCCAATCTTCAAATGCATGAACTTTAAAAGAAAGCTGGGCCTAAATTGGACCGGACAAAATTTTCAAGACATCGTACAGAGAAAAATTCACAAGCAAAACACCACAAATTCGTCCACAAGATGGCAAAATAAGACTGCATGAGCACATTGCCTATCATAAAATAAGAAGACAAAAAAATGAGTTG
>NC_057812.1:726611836-726614918 GCF_018294505.1 Triticum aestivum
GGAAGAGATCGAGATGAGCAGCATAGGGTAGGGCGCACCACCTAGCCGTCTGGGGTCCGCCTGCACCGCCTTACATCCATTCCACCGCCATAGATTCCTATAAATTATGAAATGCTCAGCCATATTTATAGATTTTTTTATCGCCGCCGCAAGGTCGTGTTTCGCGAAGATCCCATCTGAATAGTATTTTGACACTATTCACATACGATTATTTTCTTTCTTTTTTTCTATTAGTTTAAGTCGAATTAGGAGCTGAAAACCTTTGAGTTTGTACATCAACTATTTATTTGTGCCTATAATTTTTTCTCTGAATGGTTGGAGATGTTTTGTATTTTTTAAATTTATCTCATTTAATGTGAGATCCTATACTAGTCTCCCCGAGTTGTTGAGGTAGACTTTTTAGGAGGTGAGGCTTCCTACGGATTTCGTTCATTTTGGCCGTGGGGTGCCCGAGTGGGGCCCCACACGCGCTGCCAAAAGTTGGGTGCATTCCGTGAAACCGCTCAGGTACTTGCTGTGGAAGGGGGTGGTTTCGGTATGGCCGGAGGGGACCTTCGGTCGCACGTCTCCGCTTCGCATCCGCCAAACGTCCCCAATTTTTTTTCACGGGCCACAGCGACCATGCAGGGCACGCACGCAAAAATTTGCCGCGTTTCGAGTCCGTATGGAATTTCTACGATTTTCCGGGCCGAAAACCCCTAAAATACTGCCCGGACGTGACGCAACTTGCGTTCGTTGTCGGATTTCGTTCATTTTGGCCGCGGGGTGCCCGGGTGGGGCCCCACACGCGCTGCAAATAGTTGGGCGCATTCCGGCAAACCGCACTGGCACTTGCTGTGCAACCTGGTGGTTTCGGTGCGAAAATGTTTGTACCGAACACTTTTCTTTCTGTAACTTACAAACATGCCCAAATTTTTTTATCGCCTTCTATCTACATGAGAATCATGCGTGCCAATTTTATGTGCATTTTGAGTCTGTTTGCATTTTCTACGGTTTTCGGCTTCGACAGTCCTAAAACAATGTTTTTAATTCAAAATTATTTCAAACTAATTTTCTTAAAAAAAATTACATATTCCTTCTTCGAATTTCATTTTATATACTTTTTGCTTTCTTCCTCTCTTCATCTTTTTTCAATTATACCGGTAAACTATTTAATTTTAATTTCTTTCGGGCTACTTTTATTTTATAGAATGATTCACTTTTTGTCCATAATATTTCATACTAATTTTCATACCAACATAACGATAAACGATAGTTCATTCAACATAACAACGGTTCATTTTACATTAAAACATAAAAAACTTAATTAAACAGGACTTAACTAAACTTAATTACAATAACAACTTAATCCTAATCTACTCGTCGTCGGAGTCGGCGAGGTCCACGATCTCCCCCGCACCGACGTCACCGTCGTCGTCGTCGCCGCCGTCGCTGCTCTTGCCGCCGTCGTCCCAATAGCCGTCGTCGCCCTCCTCCGGAGCCACCTGCGGCTGCACCGCTTCGATGGCCGCCGCCGCATCCAGTGCGGCCTGCAGCTCGGCGGCCTCTGCTGCCGCCGCCATAGCCGCCACCGCGTCGAGTGCGGCCTGCAGCTCGGCGGCCACTCTCGCCTCCGCGGCCGCCGCCGCAGGCGCCGCTTCTGCCTGCGACGCCCGCAGTGCGATGAGATAGCCGGGGCAGTCGTCGGGGTCACCGTCCTCGCGTAGTGCGAACTGCTCCGGCGGGATCTCGACGACGGGAGGGGAGGCGGCCCGAGCGATGGCGGGAACCGGACGACGGAACGAGCTCGGAGACGGCGCGGCCGCCGGAGGGGCACGGCGGGGCCGGCGCGGGGCGGATGACGAGCCGCGCGCGGCAGACGACGAGCCGCCCGTCCGCAACTCCCGACGAGCCTGCGCGACGACGACCCAGTAGTTCTTGCCCTCCCAAAATCTCGCGCGGCCGGCGATGTTCCACCGGCCGCCCACGTGCTGGCGTAGCTCATCCGGGTTCGCCCCGGGCCCCCTCGTCGGGTACCCGTCGGCGGTGATGTGGAACGCATGAGGAAGACGGCAGCCCGGCGGCACCATCAATCCGAGACGGATGAGCTCGTCTCTCTCCGGCGTGCCCAGGCTCGTCGGCCACGATCTGCAGCCGCCGCCGCCGCCATCGGACACCATGGAGGCCGCCGGGAAAGGGAGCTCGTCGGTGGGTGGGGTGAGCGGATCGAGGCGCGTCGAGTGGACTGGAGGGAGGCAGACGGGGCGACGAGCGGCGTTTTAAAGGAAGGCGTCGGTGGGTGGGGGAGGCCGTCCGGTAGGTGACCGATGCCCGGCTTAACACCGACATTAATGGCGCATCGGGTCGGCGGCCGCGTCGGGAACCGCCCTTGACCGACGCTTATACGGCACGCAACCGCCCGTCGTGTCGTCTCGTCCCCACACGTCGCATCGTCTTTTTTTCGTCCAGCCGACGCCACGTCGCCACGAGTACGTCGCTCGACAGGTCGCGTCGTTTTTTTCTTTGGTCGTCGTTGTACGTACGCGGACGGATGCGTGTATGGGTAGTCGGCGTAGAGCCCCGTCGCGCGGGCGGCGACTTTTTATGTGCTGGGATGATCCTGCCCTTTTTAATGAAGGGGTACGGTGCGATCTCAGCCGTTAAAGTGTTTAGGGGTTGTACCGAAGAAGAAGTGTAATTGTTAATGTATACATAATACAGAAGTCAAACAAGCCATCATGTTCATCCACATGTATTAAATTATCTTGATCGTCAATTTTATACATCAATGGTCAAGATTTCAAATATATAGCGTTACATACAAATATAGTTGTGTATAAACAATCTGGCATGGCGTGTAAAAACAGCTGGACACATCTTTCATAGAAGTAGCATATTTTTTTCTTTTAAAATAGAAGATTACAACATGAGAAGTTTTAGGTTTAACAATTTCCATGTAAAATAGACACGTGCTACCACTTGAGAGTATATACAAGGAATCTTTTTTGTCATAATCAGGCACGTACCAACATGGGAATATATTAAAGAGATTGGCAACGAAATTGGAAAGGAAAAAAACGGCTAGAGGTTTCCTAATCTCTTC
>NC_057812.1:726619042-726621348 GCF_018294505.1 Triticum aestivum
CGTATATGGCGAGGTGCACACTAAGCCTGAAGCAGCTAGTCTAGCTGCTGGATGGTTCACGAATGGTTCATGCACGTACAGGAAGCTAGCTTAGCTAAGCTAGCGATCAACTCAATACAAGCTAGCACAATGCCTTGATCTTTCGATCTCACCGAGACACAGCGTAGCACACACACGGAGACGCTGATTTGATGGCTATAGGCCCGTGTCGAGTCTGTTTTTCTTTCTTTGATCTAGGCCACAAAATCTTTCAGGTACAAGTATATATACGATCCAAGCTAGCCTAGACCTATACTACTCGGCTTGATTCAGTGGTTGGCCTAGAAAAATATATATTGGATTGTTGCATGCATGGTTCGAGCCTGGAACATGACAGGATTAATTATGAGAGAGGAAAAGGACTGCGGAGAGACACGAATTGACATGTGACATTGAAGCAGGACATACACGAATTTGGGAAAAAGAAAACTAAGCACCAAGGAGCAATACCTAGACCTGAGCGAGGAGGCTGTGGGCTGCTGCTTATGCAAGACGGTGCAGAAGAGAAGAGGTGTCAGGGATTTAGAATCGATGGTGATGTTTTCTAGAGCGATCGTGGTGTTTTTTGGAGCGATCATGGTGTTGTTGGATAAGTGATTTTGGAAAGATGGAGTTTGAACGGGAGGAGGAGGAGCTGATCACGTCTATCCCTTTGTGCATGTTTTTTTTTGCTGATTGAACGGTTATTTCGGTAAGGGCATTGGTGGGTAATTTACTTGACTGTTGAAGACACTTAGAAGATGGTTGTTATTCTCTAGTCCATTAAATAAACGGACGGATGTTTCTAATTTTTGTGGAATTTTACAATTAATTCTCTTTTCTCTGGTTAACCCATCAAGCACTTTTTATATATAAATAGATTAATTTGTGTAGAAGATCAAAAACAATGTTATCCAGTAGTTTGATATTTGTTGTCATTATTCCAAAAAATGATATGTGTAGCGTATTGAAAATAATTGGATGCTGATGTGATCATGGAGTGAGGACATGTATAGAGGTGCTTTCTAATAGTACATAACTCCGTAATGAAATCAAGAGCAACATATCTCCGTTATCCAATGATTGTTGTCCTCATAGTACAGACATTGCCACCGTTGACACACTACGCAGATGCCATATCCTTTCTTCCGCACACAGGACACGACATTCCGGTCAGCCTTGTATTATTGGGATGCTTAATATGCTGGAGTGGGTCCTGGCTGCAGTCCCCATGTAGCTGGAACATGTACAATTTTGATTTAGAAGGGGTGTTGATTTGTGTCTCTCTTTGTAGCCTTCTGAATTTCACAATTGTAAACAAATTGGGTGTAAAGATGTACTTCAGCATGTGCTTTCTTCTCAAAAAATTTATTCAGACCGGAAGTACTAGACTTTTGTCTGGAAGAAGATACGTGCATGTTCCACAACTCGAAAATGGCAGTGTATAGGAGAATTGTGATCCCTCTTTCAGTGCAGCCAAAATGCATGCACAACTTTGCATACAAGAATTGCAATATGAAATCTATGAACTTGAACATTTGTCGCACCTGCATAAAGAGAGAGAACACACGTTGTGTACTCGATGAGATGGTCTGCTCCTACATTGGTAAAATTAGTATCAGGTTCCCTTTTTGGGCCTACAATATTTTGTGCTCGCACTTGATTGTTTCTTCATGTACCACAATATTTCAGTTTCAAATATATTAAAATAGTCGTGTACAAGTTATGTAGTTTTCATTATAGTTTTTTTGATTCCGTAGCGAAGCATGTGGAAATCTAATGGTTCAAGACAACTCCACGTTGAAAGAGGGCGTGTGAAGATTTTTGCTCGAGAATTCCAGAGGGTTATTCTTGTCAAATTTGCTCTCACACCTTGCGCGTCATGTTTTCCCGTTGCAATACACGGGCCTTTGTTGTAGTAATAGTAATAATAATATGACTTCCATAATACAACTATATTTCACAACATATAAAAGAAATCAATGGAAAAATAGGATGCTGCATGCGCATGTGCTGGGGCTACTATGAAAGTTATTACAATAGGCATGCATATGTATATATATAAGACATAGACATATAAAATAACTCAGATGTCCATAGTTCTATTAGATCGTCCTAAGCTTATCCATCAAGGCGCATATAGCCAAGGTTTATAGCCCCTTTAGCTATCTCAAAACTTATAAGGGCATCGAACGCAGCATATCTGATTCTTTCAAAGCTCAATGGAGCAATCGCCCATCCGGAGTTCTTCAGTTGCTTGCACTCGTTGCCCTTCTCCAGATTCGTTC
>NC_057812.1:726626488-726629972 GCF_018294505.1 Triticum aestivum
GGAAGAGATCGAGATGAGCAGCATAGGGTAGGGCGCACCACCTAGCCGTCTGGGGTCCGCCTGCACCGCCTTACATCCATTCCACCGCCATAGATTCCTATAAATTATGAAATGCTCAGCCATATTTATAGATTTTTTTATCGCCGCCGCAAGGTCGTGTTTCGCGAAGATCCCATCTGAATAGTATTTTGACACTATTCACATACGATTATTTTCTTTCTTTTTTTCTATTAGTTTAAGTCGAATTAGGAGCTGAAAACCTTTGAGTTTGTACATCAACTATTTATTTGTGCCTATAATTTTTTCTCTGAATGGTTGGAGATGTTTTGTATTTTTTAAATTTATCTCATTTAATGTGAGATCCTATACTAGTCTCCCCGAGTTGTTGAGGTAGACTTTTTAGGAGGTGAGGCTTCCTACGGATTTCGTTCATTTTGGCCGTGGGGTGCCCGAGTGGGGCCCCACACGCGCTGCCAAAAGTTGGGTGCATTCCGTGAAACCGCTCAGGTACTTGCTGTGGAAGGGGGTGGTTTCGGTATGGCCGGAGGGGACCTTCGGTCGCACGTCTCCGCTTCGCATCCGCCAAACGTCCCCAATTTTTTTTCACGGGCCACAGCGACCATGCAGGGCACGCACGCAAAAATTTGCCGCGTTTCGAGTCCGTATGGAATTTCTACGATTTTCCGGGCCGAAAACCCCTAAAATACTGCCCGGACGTGACGCAACTTGCGTTCGTTGTCGGATTTCGTTCATTTTGGCCGCGGGGTGCCCGGGTGGGGCCCCACACACGCTGCAAATAGTTGGGCGCATTCCGGCAAACCGCACTGGCACTTGCTGTGCAACCTGGTGGTTTCGGTGCGAAAATGTTTGTACCGAACACTTTTCTTTCTATAACTTACAAACATGCCCAAATTTTTTTATCGCCTTCTATCTACATGAGAATCATGCGTGCCAATTTTATGTGCATTTTGAGTCTGTTTGCATTTTCTACGGTTTTCGGCTTCGACAGTCCTAAAACAATGTTTTTAATTCAAAATTATTTCAAACTAATTTTCTTAAAAAAAATTACATATTCCTTCTTCGAATTTCATTTTATATACTTTTTGCTTTCTTCCTCTCTTCATCTTTTTTCAATTATACCGGTAAACTATTTAATTTTAATTTCTTTCGGGCTACTTTTATTTTATAGAATGATTCACTTTTTGTCCATAATATTTCATACTAATTTTCATACCAACATAACGATAAACGATAGTTCATTCAACATAACAACGGTTCATTTTACATTAAAACATAAAAAACTTAATTAAACAGGACTTAACTAAACTTAATTAAAATAACAACTTAATCCTAATCTACTCGTCGTCGGAGTCGGCGAGGTCCACGATCTCCCCCGCACCGACGTCACCGTCGTCGTCGTCGCCGCCGTCGCTGCTCTTGCCGCCGTCGTCCCAATAGCCGTCGTCGCCCTCCTCCGGAGCCACCTGCGGCTGCACCGCTTCGATGGCCGCCGCCGCATCCAGTGCGGCCTGCAGCTCGGCGGCGTCTGCTGCCGCCGCCATAGCCGCCACCGCGTCGAGTGCGGCCTGCAGCTCGGCGGCCACTCTCGCCTCCGCGGCCGCCGCCGCAGGCGCCGCTTCTGCCTGCGACGCCCGCAGTGCGATGAGATAGCCGGGGCAGTCGTCGGGGTCACCGTCCTCGCGTAGTGCGAACTGCTCCGGCGGGATCTCGACGACGGGAGGGGAGGCGGCCCGAGCGATGGCGGGAACCGGACGACGGAACGAGCTCGGAGACGGCGCGGCCGCCGGAGGGGCACGGCGGGGCCGGCGCAGGGCGGAAGACGAGCTCGGAGACGGCGCGGCCGCCGAAGGGGGCCGGCGCGGGGCGGATGACGAGCCGCGCGCGGCAGACGACGAGCCGCCCGTCCGCAACTCCCGACGAGCCTGTGCGACGACGACCCAGTAGTTCTTGCCCTCCGAAAATCTCGCGCGGCCGGCGATGTTCCACCGGCCGCCCACGTGCTGGCGTAGCTCATCCGGTTCGCCCCGGGCCCCCTCGTCGGGTACCCGTCGGCGGTGATGTGGAACGCATGAGGAAGACGGCAGCCCGGCGGCACCATCAATCCGAGACGGATGAGCTCGACTCTCTCCGGCGTGCCCAGGCTCGTCGGCCACGATCTGCAGCCGCCGCCGCCGCCATCGGACACCATGGAGGCCGCCGGGAAAGGGAGCTCGTCGGTGGGTGGGGTGAGCGGATCGAGGCGCGTCGAGTGGACTGGAGGGAGGCCGTCCGGTAGGTGACCGATGCCCGGCTTAACGCCGACATTAATGGCGCATCGGGTCGGCGGCCGCGTCGGGAACCGCCCTTGACCGACGCTTATACGGCACGCAACCGCCCGTCGTGTCGTCTCGTCCCCACACGTCGCATCGTCTTTTTTTCGTCCAGCCGACGCCACGTCGCCACGAGTACGTCGCTCGACAGGTCGCGTCGTTTTTTTCTTTGGTCGTCGTTGTACGTACGCGGACGGATGCGTGTATGGGTAGTCGGCGTAGAGCCCCGTCGCGCGGGCGGCGACTTTTTATGTGCTGGGATGATCCTGCCCTTTTTAATGAAGGGGTACGGTGCGATCTCAGCCGTTAAAGTGTTTAGGGGTTGTACCGAAGAAGAAGTGTAATTGTTAATGTATATACATAATACAGAAGTCAAACAAGCCATCATGTTCATCCACATGTATTAAATTATCTTGATCGTCAATTTTATACATCAATGGTCAAGATTTCAAATATATAGCGTTACATACAAATATAGTTGTGTATAAACAATCTGGCATGGCGTGTAAAAACAGCTGGACACATCTTTCATAGAAGTAGCATATTTTTTTCTTTTAAAATAGAAAATTACAACATGAGAAGTTTTAGGTTTAACAATTTCCATGTAAAATAGACACGTGCTACCACTTGAGAGTATATACAAGGAATCTTTTTTGTCATAATCAGGCACGTACCAACATGGGAATATATTAAAGAGATTGGCAACGAAATTGGAAAGGAAAAAAACGGCTAGAGGTTTCCTAATCTCTTCACTACTCTTTCTCTAAAAAAAGACTCCACATAAGACTCGGATTTATCTCCTTATTATAAGCAAAAAGAGATAGGGTGTTAAACGGCTGGAAAGGAAAAAATGACCAGAGAATTTCCTAATATGATTCGGAAATTAAACAAGGAAATAAATATTTCGGTTTTATCTCCTTATATAGGCAAAAAAAAAAAGATTGACTACGAATTTGAAAAATAGCTTAGGTTGAAGTTGCGTACTATGATTATAGGAAATTAATAATTAAATAAGGAAACAATATTGGCTATTATGTACCTACCATAGACTTGAGACAAGACCATCGATCTCCGTGGAGACTAGGAGCAAAGCGCACCTTAGCTGGCCCGCTACATAGAAAGACAGTCGTCATCGTTTCATCTCGCAAAAAAAA
>NC_057812.1:726630573-726635955 GCF_018294505.1 Triticum aestivum
GCCAGAGTAGAAGAACGAACTTGAACTAATTTAGAAACCGCACTCTAATTCAAAAGAATTTTAAAGACTATTTGTAGGATTACTTTACTTAGTATTTTGTTCTAAACAAGGGCCATATTATAATGATTGCAATCTAGAAGCCGGTATGAGGGATGCATATCTCTGTGCAAGGGACTACATGCTTTGTCAATGGACATGAGAAGCCAACAACTGAAACCGAGATGCAAGTCAACATTGGCATCAAAACAAAGAAATAATATTATATACTCAAACATTATGGCGCAACTACGAAAGGCTTGCACTATAAAATATTTATTATTATAATATCAAATATAATTACCCATAAATATTATTCTTGATTTCATATTATATCAAGCCACGACTGTTCATTTTGCTATGAAAGAAAAATCGAAGTATCCAAATGTGTGGGCCACCTCATAGATAATAATGCGGAAGTATCAGATACTTTGAGTGGTAACAGAGCACACATGGCGCAAACACAACAATACAACAAATAAAATAAACTGCAAAATGGAAAACATTCAAAAAAAAATATTCCCATAGGTAAGTTAAGTTGCCATCATTGGACATTATTGACTGTGGCAAAATCTACTATCATGGTCAAAATATATAGTTCACTAAAGCTCATATGCAGCCCATCACCATAAGCTCGAGGGTTGACACAGTCATTGAGAAAAATAAAATGCAATCAAATCCAATAAATTTTGTTTGATTCAAGAGAACATCAGATGGATAAGGAACCAAGATGCGACAAAGAGAAAGAAACGCATGAGATATTATGTGCGAATAATGTTTTTTCTATGATGAAACAAAAAACATATTGTGTCCCTGGTCAATAAGGAAACATAACACAAGGATACATGAGGAGCATGAGGCTACTACTAGGAATATAAATGATTGGAAAAAAATAAGAACAACCTTTTCAAGGCTATGATAAGTGCTAACGCTATATGAAATACAAATAAAGAAATCACTATTTCATCTAAAGGCGATCTCCACTAAGGAATCAAAATCTGCAAACTAAGAACCAATAAACATTTGCTAATTGAACAACACAGAGCATTACTCATACCCAAGAGAGGTTGGCATCCCTAATCCATAATAATCCACAAAGCCATTTAAAAATTTAAACTTATAATTATAACATATATCCATTAAATAGTCACTTTTTGACGCAAAGTGAAACATGCAGTAATTTCTGCCAAATTACAAGATCATGTATTGAAGTATTATGTACATTTAGAATAAAAGATGACAGCAACAATAAGACTAGCCGCGCAAATGCGCGGGTGACCCTGCTAGTTATGTCTAAATTGAAAATACGAAACAAGAGCAGAGTCACAATTTGTATTTATACGATGAATAATGGATGTTCCAACCACTAAATTTAAAGTAAGGTTTTTAGAATAAATTGTGATTTTCTAAGCTTGTAACCTATAGTCTATCAACTAATTGTATTATATTACCATGTCTATTTTTGAAGTGCAACCAGCGAACAATTCCACTTGATTTAAATTATCAAGGTGGGTTGTACATTATTTATAACCATTATAAACATTGTGTTCTCAATATCTTAATTTGAAGGACATACGTTTGTTATCCGCGCGGGCCCTTTTGCTAGTATGATTTATACCAATAGCTTTCACCATTCTAGTAGTATGAAGCTATTAGACTGTTTTTCTCAAAACAGAGGATTTTTGTCTCATGCGATGGAGCGATGCACACACCCTGAAGTTTGGTAGTATGATAAACCATCCCTCTCCATCCATATCGCTGTTCTTATCTTGTAGTGCCGACATTTGAAAAAGATGCAATAATACTGCTGGTGTGGGGGCATGGATAATGTGTACGTGCTGTTGACATTGTGACGCACCCTTGATCATCACGTAGTAGTAGTTGGCTAGTACGTATACTACTCCACATTTAGTAGGAGCATTATCTATAGAAATATCGAGTCAGTTCGACCAATGGTGATCCGTCGTATCAACTCGAAACGGTTCTCTACACAAGCATCTGAATTGATTAGTTGCATCGTGTCTGGCAATCGGATGCAATCGTATCAATCAGAATAATTCACAAATTGTTGTCATGTGCTCTAGGCGTAAACTAATATAACAGCATTTAGATCACTAAATTAGTGATCTAAACACTCTTATATTATTTTACAGAGGAATCCTAAGCAAGGCCTATTGCATCACCAGCACATACGTACTGACGTAGCAGGGACTTCTCATCGCCGGACGGCCATGACTACTCCCTCATCACCGCTGCTGACTCTCGTCCTCCTCCTGCTGGCCTAGTCAGTGACCGTGGCGCGCGGTGGCGCCCGCCCCAGTCCCAACCTCAAGCGCATCCGCATTTACATACACGAGACCCTCACAGGCCCGGGGACGATACTAATGTCGGTGCAGTCCCAATTGTGCGGCAGCGTAACGTCCGGGCAGGTCGGCGTGCTGGACACTGAGGTGCGAGATGGCCCTGACCAGCGGCGCTCGTCGCCGCTGGGCTGGTTCCAGGGCGCCATGACGGGCACGCCGGCCTGCTGTCGGCGCTGAACGTCGTATTCACGGCCGGGCGGTACCGTGGGACCATGCTGGCCATGCTGGGCACGGTACAGGACTTACGGGCCACGCTCGAGCACACTACGGACTAAACCGTGGGACCATGCTGGCCACGCTCGAGCAAAATATTCAGAAAATTGTTTTCATTCTTGGTGATCAAGTCGATTGCATAGTTATTTTCATGCGATCGACTTCAAGGATGAAAACAGAGTAGAGATGACCATGTCATTAGTCTGGTACAGTTCCTTGACACGACAGCTTCATGACACCCACGGTAGCCTATGTTGGCACAGGCATGGCCTTGACGACGCACACCTCGAGTATTTTCTCACGACGGCACGCGTACAATCTACAGCCGGTTGAGTGGAGGCCTGTCGTATGTAGAACTGTTTCGTCTAGATAGGCACAACGTATATGGCGAGGTGCACACTAAGCCTGAAGCAGCTAGTCTAGCTGCTGGATGGTTCACGAATGGTTCATGCACGTACAGGAAGCTAGCTTAGCTAAGCTAGCGATCAACTCAATACAAGCTAGCACAATGCCTTGATCTTTCGATCTCACCGAGACACAGCGTAGCACACACACGGAGACGCTGATTTGATGGCTATAGGCCCGTGTCGAGTCTGTTTTTCTTTCTTTGATCTAGGCCACAAAATCTTTCAGGTACAAGTATATATACGATCCAAGCTAGCCTAGACCTATACTACTCGGCTTGATTCAGTGGTTGGCCTAGAAAAATATATATTGGATTGTTGCATGCATGGTTCGAGCCTGGAACATGACAGGATTAATTATGAGAGAGGAAAAGGACTGCGGAGAGACACGAATTGACATGTGACATTGAAGCAGGACATACACGAATTTGGGAAAAAGAAAACTAAGCACCAAGGAGCTATACCTAGACCTGAGCGAGGAGGCTGTGGGCTGCTGCTTATGCAAGACGGTGCAGAAGAGAAGAGGTGTCAGGGATTTAGAATCGATGGTGATGTTTTCTAGAGCGATCGTGGTGTTTTTTGGAGCGATCATGGTGTTGTTGGATAGGTGATTTTGGAAAGATGGAGTTTGAACGGGAGGAGGAGGAGCTGATCACGTCTATCCCTTTGTGCATGTTTTTTTTTGCTGATTGAACGGTTATTTCGGTAAGGGCATTGGTGGGTAATTTACTTGACTGTTGAAGACACTTAGAAGATCAAATGGTTGTTATTCTCTAGTCCATTAAATAAACGGACGGATGTTTCTAATTTTTGTGGAATTTTACAATTAATTCTCTTTTCTCTGGTTAACCCATCAAGCACTTTTTATATATAAATAGATTGATTTGTGTAGAAGATCAAAAACAATGTTATCCAGTAGTTTGATATTTGTTGTCATTATTCCAAAAAATGATATGTGTAGCGTATTGAAAATAATTGGATGCTGATGTGATCATGGAGTGAGGACATTTATAGAGGTGCTTTCTAATAGTACATAACTCCGTAATGAAATCAAGAGTAACATATGTCCGTTATCCAATGATTGTTGTCCTCATAGTACAGACATTGCCACCGTTGACACACTACGCAGATGCCATATCCTTTCTTCCGCACACAGGACACGACATTCCGGTCAGCCTTGTACTGTTGGGATGCTTAATATGCTGGAGTGGGTCCTGGCTGCAGTGGTGTCCCTGTTCCTCCACGGCTAGGGCAATCCCCATGTAGCTGGAACATGTACAATTTTGATTTAGAAGGGGTGTTGATTTGTGTCTCTCTTTGTAGCCTTCTGAATTTCACAATTGTAAACAAATTGGGTGTAAAGATGTACTTCAGCATGTGCTTTCTTCTCAAAAAATTTATTCAGACAGGAAGTACTAGACTTTTGTCTGGAAGAAGATACGTGCATGTTCCACAACTCGAAAATGGCAGTGTATAGGAGAATTGTGATCCCTCTTTCAGTGCAGCCAAAATGCATGCACAACTTTGCATACAAGAATTGCAATATGAAATCTATGAACTTGAACATTTGTCTCACCTGCATAAAGAGAGAGAACACACGTTGTGTACTCGATGAGATGGTCTGCTCCTACATTGGTAAAATTAGTATCAGGTTCCCTTTTTGGGCCTATAATATTTTGTGCTCGCACTTGATAGTTTCTTCATGTACCACAATATTTCAGTTTCAAATAGATTAAAATAGTCGTGTACAAGTTATGTAGTTTTCATTATAGTTATTTTGATTCCGTAGCGAAGCATGAGGAAATCTAATGGTTCAAGACAACTCCACGTTGAAAGAGGGCTTGTGAAGATTTTTGCTCGAGAATTCCAGAGGGTTATTCTTGTCAAATTTGCTCTCACATCTTGTGCGTCATGTTTTCCCGTTGCAATACACGGGCATTTGTCGTAGTAATAGTAATAATAATATGACTTCCATAATACAACTAAATTTTATTTCACAACATATAAAAGAAAACAATGGAAAATTAGGATGCTGCATGCGCATGTGCTGGGGCTACTATGAAAGTTATTACAATAGGCATGCATATATATATATATATATATATATATATATATATATATATATATATATATATATATATAAGACATAGACATATAAAATAACTCAGATGTCCATAGTTCTATTAGATCGTCCTAAGCTTATCCATCAAGGCGCATATAGCCAAGGTTTATAGCCCCTTTAGCTATCTCAAAACTTATAAGGGCATCGAACGCAGCATATCTGATTCTTTCAAAGCTCAATGGAGCAATCGCCCATCCGGAGTTCTTCAGTTGCTTGCACTCGTTGCCCTTCTCCAGATTCGTTC
>NC_057812.1:726637664-726639393 GCF_018294505.1 Triticum aestivum
ATTTTGTAAAAGTTTGCAGTGGTGGCTCCTATTACGCGCCCGTCACGTCCATATTTGGTCACCCTGCCACCTACCACTCAAATATAGCTGTGGCGGGTGCTATCTGCTGCCCGTCACTCTTATGCATGACTTTATCCACCCCACCCACCACCCGCAGCCAGTCGCACATTATCTATCTAGACATAAATCTTTCTCCCTCTGCCTCTCTCTCGCCACGCTGACGGCATGAGAATCGTGGCGTCCTCCGCCGCTTCCACCGGCAAGGTCGCCGTCCGCTGCCTCGGACGGCGTCATGGACCCAACCTTCCCTGTCGCCCGCATCTAGGCTATCTGCTGCCCGTCACTCTTATTTATTGTACTTGTACATTAGCAACATTTCGCTAGTGTAGTTAAAATTTGTTATAGGATGTACTGTAGTTGTCTCTTGTTATATGATGTAACATTTAATCTTTGTAATTGGACGTCTTTAATTTGATTGCTTGTGCTAGAGGACTATGTACTGCATATACGGATCAAAATGTAGTACAATATTTTATTCATGATGCAGATATTCGTAACTTACGTGATGAACCTACTTAAGAGTGAGAAATGTCCACTCAAAGGACATATATGGACTGTTGTCGTAACAATTCTATCTTTTATATTGTCATAAATCTTCTTTCATGCAAATGTCTTTTATCTAAAGGTCAACTTGTTTAATGCATTTAGATGGAGAAGCCGGGATGCCTCGTTAGGACGCCTACACCCGTAGACCGAACTCCTACAGCCGTAGGAATCGTCATGAGGATGGATAAGTACACGAAGATCATGCTCGCCTATGCCAAGAGCGCTCGAGCAGCCACCAATAGCGCTCGGGCATACGTCAAGAGCACTGCAGCATATGCCGAGAGTGTGAGAAGAGCCCCTGAGAGCACAAGAGCAGCCACCAAGAGTGCGTGAGCACCTGGCGGAGTGCGTGAGTAGCTGTCAAATCTGTCAGAACCGCCCAAGCCATGATCACGAAGATGTTAGAAGGCGAGGAGACCTCATGATGGATCTGAACTTTTACTTCTGAACTAGTAGTGCAATTCCTTTATGTGATCTATATGATCGATGCTTGTGAACCGAATTTCTATGTTACAATGATGGAGTTGAACTTTTGCTTCTGAACTACTAGTGAACTGCATTTATGTCATTTGTATTGTTGATGCTTCTGAACATATTTTCTATGATGCTCTGAAGATTGTTATATGACTTTTCTCCATGCGATTGGATAACTATGAGATTGACTTGTTAGCTTGTTTGTTTATCTTTGTAGATGAGGTGTACTATGGGAAGAATCCAGGAGTCTATGATTCATGAAAGAAATGCAATGAACAAGTGGACGCTTAGGAGAACAAGTGCTATAAAGGATATAAGTCTAATAAAGAAGCAGAGGATCGTTGCGCCAACTTCATCCGCAAAGAGAAAATCAACTATGACGTATGCAAAACCGTGTGGACAAGTGCACAAGTAAAGAATTTGATTACCTTTATCCAATTCATTTTCATTATGGTGGTGTTTTTATCATGTGGTCTTGTATATATGTAACATATTGGAGGCTTCACTGAGAAGGCTATGTGTACTAATGATTAATGCGTACATCTACTGTATTGTATTTGGATTATAGTTACGGTAAAATGTGCCGCTTGTTAAGGTACGTTGTGATGCGGCCAATCTCAGAAACGTCTATTGTAATGTGTATCATCGC
>NC_057812.1:726639917-726642816 GCF_018294505.1 Triticum aestivum
ATGTAGTTGTCATTGGTGCCCCAAATTCCCTACCACAACTAACAATATATTCCTGTGGCGGGCTGCAAGCAGATATGCCCGCCACTGCAGAGTCTCTATGAGTGGCCCGCATCTAGGCTGCCTACATTAGGGGAGCAGTTTTAGTGGTTGGGTTGATGCAACTACATGGTGTTTGATTGCATACGGGCTGTGAGATCTGCTGACCTTGTACCGTAGGTGGTGAGCTTACTAGCTACAACTTACATATGATCACACCAATCACACAAATAAAACACTACTAAATCTCGACGAACTGGACAATGATGATCAAGTTCTTGATCTGAAACCTTCCAAGTTGTTGACGAGCCTTGTCTACTTCAACATTGCTTGTATGCTTGTGCACAAACTTGGAGTAAGCATCCACTTTCTGCTGCCTAGTCTTTAACCCTTTGTAGGAGTTTCTTGGGTAGTGGTTGACTTGTTCTTCGCATGTGTCCCATGAACTATAAGCCCCTAGAATCCTTCCTTCGTACACCGCATACCACTTTTCCTACCATGACAGAAGAGCAACAATTCAAGTAGTAAGCAATGGAGCATAGTAGACATGTAACATTAGAAAGCATGCATGATCATAGGGCATGGCTAGTTTATCCTGCCACTATTAAGGTGTCATTCTACCACCACATCTAAAAGAGGGTGTGATCCTACCACCGCAAGTTTGCCATCAGCGTGAGGGGTTAGTATATATCACATCATCAAAATATGCAGGCCGGCAATAGTTTTCAAGCCCTATCGTCATCGCCATCGCCGTCGAGGATCATGCACGTCGTGATACGTCTCGAACGTATCTAGAATATATTTTTGTTTCATGCTATTATATTATCACTTCTATATAATATTTCTAGTAATTTATACTATTTTTGTAGACTAATTAATTGAGTGCCCAATGCATGTTCTTATTTTTCTGCTTGCTTTTGGTTTCGTAGGGAATCAATATCTATGGAGGTCCAAATCACTTGTTGGTTTAATAAAAAAATTATATCGGCAACACGAAACCAGGGAGGCTTTGGAAGAGATCGAGATGAGCAGCATAGGGTAGGGCGCACCACCTAGCCGTCTGGGGTCCGCCTGCACCGCCTTACATCCATTCCACCGCCATAGATTCCTATAAATTATGAAATGCTCAGCCATATTTATAGATTTTTTTATCGCCGCCGCAAGGTCGTGTTTCGCGAAGATCCCATCTGAATAGTATTTTGACACTATTCACATACGATTATTTTCTTTCTTTTTTTCTATTAGTTTAAGTCGAATTAGGAGCTGAAAACCTTTGAGTTTGTACATCAACTATTTATTTGTGCCTATAATTTTTTCTCTGAATGGTTGAAGATGTTTTGTATTTTTTAAGTTTATCTCATTTAATGTGAGATCCTATACTAGTCTCCCCGAGTTGTTGAGGTAGACTTTTTAGGAGGTGAGGCTTCCTACGGATTTCGTTCATTTTGGCCGTGGGGTGCCCGGGTGGGGCCCCACACGCGCTGCCAAAAGTTGGGTGCATTCCGTGAAACCGCTCAGGTACTTGCTGTGGAAGGGGGTGGTTTCGGTGTGGCCGGAGGGGACCTTCGGTCGCACGTCTCCGCTTCGCATCCGCCAAACGTTCCCAATTTTTTTTCACGGGCCACAGTGACCATGCAGGGCACGCACACAAAAATTTGCCGCGTTTCGAGTCCGTATGGATTTTCTACGATTTTCCGGGCCGAAAACCCCTAAAATACTGCCCGGACGTGACGCAACTTGTGTTCGTTGTCGGATTTCATTCATTTTGGCCGCGGGGTGCCCGGGTGGGGCCCCACACGCGCTGCAAATAGTTGGGCGCATTCTGGCAAACCGCACTGGCACTTGCTGTGCAACCTGGTGGTTTCGGTGCGAAAATGTTTGTACCGAACACTTTTCTTTCTGTAACTTACAAACATGCCCAATTTTTTTATCTCCTTCTATCTACATGAGAATCATGCGTGCCAATTTTATGTGCATTTTGAGTCTGTTTGCATTTTCTACGGTTTTCGGCTTCGACAGTCCTAAAACACTGTTTTTAATTCAAAATTATTTCAAACTAATTTTCTTAAAAAAAATACAAAATCCTTCTTCGAATTTCATTTTATATACTTTTTGCTTTCTTCCTCTCTTCATCTTTTTTCAATTATACCGGTAAACTATTTAATTTTAATTTCTTTTGGGCTACTTTTATTTTATAAAATGATTCACTTTTTGTCCATAATATTTCATACTAATTTTCATACCAACATAACGATAAACGATAGTTCATTCAACATAACGACGGTTCATTTTACATTAAAACATAAAAAACTTAATTAAACAGGACTTAACTAAACTTAATTAAAATAACAACTTAATCCTAATCTACTCGTCGTCGGAGTCGGCGAGGTCCACGATCTCCCCCGCACCGACGTCACCGTCGTCGTCGTCGCCGCCGTCGCTGCTCTTGCCGCCGTCGTCCCAATAGCCGCCGTCGCCCTCCTCCGGAGCCACCTGCGGCTGCACCGCTTCGATGGCCGCCGCCGCATCCAGTGCGGCCTGCAGCTCGGCGGCCTCTGCTGCCGCCGCCATAGCCGCCACCGCGTCGAGTGCGGCCTGCAGCTCGGCGGCCACTCTCGCCTCCGCGGCCGCCGCCGCAGGCGCCGCTTCTGCCTGCGACGCCCGCAGTGCGATGAGATAGCCGGGGCAGTCGTCAGGGTCACCGTCCTCGTGCAGTGCGAACTGCTCCGGCGGGATCTCGACGACGGGAGGGGAGGCGGCCCGAGCGATGGCGGGAACCGGACGACGGGACGAGCTCGGAGACGGCGCGGCTGCCGGAGGGGGACGGCGGGGCCGGCGCAGGGCGGAAGACGAGCTCGGAGAC
>NC_057812.1:726643139-726646270 GCF_018294505.1 Triticum aestivum
AGACGGCGCGGCCGCCGAAGGGGGCCGGCGCGGGGCGGATGACGAGCCGCGCGCGGCAGACGACGAGCCGCCCGTCCGCAACTCCCGACGAGCCTGCGCGACGACGGCCCAGTAGTTCTTGCCCTCCCAAAATCTCGCGCGGCCGGCGATGTTCCACCGGCCGCCCACGTGCTGGCGTAGCTCATCCGGGTTCGCCCCGGGCCCCCTCG
The DNA here is from genome assembly GCF_018294505.1 of Triticum aestivum. NCBI lineage: Eukaryota > Viridiplantae > Streptophyta > Magnoliopsida > Poales > Poaceae > Triticum > Triticum aestivum. The sequence goes on from NC_057812.1 coordinate 726,643,349, forward strand.
TCAGGTACCCGTCGGCGGTGCTGTGGAACGCATGAGGCAGACGGCAGCCTGGCGGCACCATCAATCCGAGACGGATGAGCTCGTCTGTCTCCGGCGTGCCCAGGCTCGTCGGCCACGATCTGCAGCCGCCGCCGCCGCCATCGGACACCATGGAGGCCGCCGGGAAAGGGAGCTCGTCGGTGGGTGGGGTGAGCGGATCGAGGCGCGTCGAGTGGACTGGAGGGAGGCAGACGGGGCGACGAGCGGCGTTTTAAAGGCAGGCGTCGGTGGGTGGGGGAGGCCGTCCGGTAGGTGACCGACGCCCGGCTTAACGCCAACATTAATGGCGCATCGGGTCGGCGGCCGCGTCGGGAACCGCCCTTGACCGACGCTTATACGGCACGCAACCGCCCGTCGTGTCGTCTCGTCCCCACACGTCGCATCGTCTTTTTTTTCGTCCAGCCGACGCCACGTCGCCACGAGTACGTCGCTCGACAGGTCGCGTCGTTTTTTTCTTTGGTCGCCGTTGTACGTACGCGGACTGATGCGTGTATGGGTAGTCGGCGTAGAGCCCCGTCGCGTGGGCGGCGTCTTTTTATGTGCTGGGATGATCCTGCCCTTTTTAATGAAGGGGTACGGTGCGATCTCAGCCGTTAAAGTGTTTAGGGGTTGTACCGAAGAAGAAGTGTAATTGTTAATGTATACATAATACAGAAGTCAAACAAGCCACCATGTTCATCCACATGTATTAAATTATCTTGATCGTCAATTTTATACATCAATGGTCAAGATTTCAAATATATAGCGTTACATACAAATATAGTTGTGTATAAACAATCTGGCATGGCGTGTAAAAACAGCTGGACACATCTTTCATAGAAGTAGCATATTTTTTTCTTTTAAAATAGAAGATTACAACATGAGAAGTTTTAGGTGTAACAATTTCCATGTAAAATAGACACGTGCTACCACTTGAGAGTATATACAAGGAAACTTTTTTGTCATAATCAGGCACGTACCAACATGGGAATATATTAAAGAGATTGGCAACGAAATTGGAAAGGGAAAAAACGGCTAGAGGTTTCCTAATCTCTTCACTACTCTTTCTCTAAAAAAAGACTCCACATAAGACTCGGATTTATCTCCTTATTATAAGCAAAAAGAGATAGGGTGTTAAACGGCTGGAAAGGAAAAAATGACCAGAGAATTTCCTAATATGATTCGGAAATTAAACAAGGAAATAAATATTTCGGTTTTATCTCCTTATATAGGCAAAAAAAAAAAGATTGACTACGAATTTGAAAAATAGCTTAGGTTGAAGTTGCGTACTATGATTATAGGAAATTAATAATTAAATAAGGAAACAATATTGGCTATTATGTACCTACCATAGACTTGAGACAAGACCATCGATCTCCGTGGAGACTAGGAGCAAAGCGCACCTTAGCTGGCCCGCTACATAGAAAGACAGTCGTCATCGTTTCATCTCGCAAAAAAAAGACAAGTCGTTCCTAATGCTAACTAGGCCACGAAACCACGCCCACGTGAGAGAAAAAACACTAGATTATCAGATCACTGGCCAGACTCACATCGTACACCTGAGACCATCATCATTGGTCCAGAATTTTGAGTGCGTTGTTGCACCTCTTCATCATGCTAGAGTAAATCACCCAGAAACATTTCAATGTTACTTGCCAAGGTGTGTCAAATCTATCAACGTGTCATTCCCGAAACAAAAAAAATGAATATCTGTGTCCAAATTTACTGATTTTCTCTTTTAGGATCCGTTTGGATTAAGTGTGATTTTTTACGCTCTCCAAAATTTAGCTCAAGGTTAAGCTAAAAACCATGGAGCCCACGAAAAATACCACTAACCCAAACAATCCAGATTTTGGACAAGAACAAATTAGTTGTCAAATTATGCAAGCAAACATATAACAATTCCAATTTACTCCTGCTAGACATAGCAAGAGTAGAAGAACGAACTTGAACCAATTTGGAAACAAAACAATTGTCAAATGATGCAAGCAAGCATATAACAATTCCAATTTTCTTTTGCCAGATATAGCCAAAGTAGAAGAACGAACTTGAACTAACACTGGTGGAAAAACAGGCTTCCGTCCAGCCCCATAAGTCGCGAAGCTGTAGGAACCGCGACTAATGGGACCTTTAGTCGCGGTTCTGGAGGTGAACCGCGACCAAAGGCCTGGGCCCAGGGCGCTCGGTGGCCAGCTGGCGCACGTGAGGGTCTTTAGTCGCGGTTGGCCAGGACAACCGCGACTAAAGGCCTTCGGGCACCTTTAGTCACGGTTTGCCAGGCCAACCGCAACTAAAGCCCCTCCCCTATATATACCCATCCAGCAGCCAGTTTTATTTTTCTTAATTTTTTGATATATTATTTGTATTTTTAGAATTTTGAATTGAATTAGTTTTTTTTCTGAATTTTTTGATATAATATTTGTGTTTTTAACATATTGAATTGAATTAGTTATTTTTTTCTGAATTTTTTGATATATTATTTGTATTTTTAAGATTTTCAAAAAGAAAAAGTATTTGGAAAATACCCTTAGTCGCGGTTGGCCTGCCCAACCGCGACTAAAGGTGGTTGCGCGCGGGAACGAAAAACCCGCAAAAAAAGTCCTTTAGTCGCGGGTCGCCTCCCCAACCGCGACTAAAGGTTACCCTTTAGTCGCGGGTCGCCTCCCCAACCGCGACTAAAGGTTTCCCTTTAGTTGCGGGTCGCCTCCCCAACCGCGACTAAAGGCCCTTTAGTCGCGGGTCGCCTCCCCAACCGCGACTAAAGGGGGGGGCTATAAATACAACCGCCCGACCCGTCGCCTCCATTTCTCTGCTCGTTCTCTGCCGCGCCGAAGGCCTGCCGCCCTCGCCCTCGACGCCGCCCGCCGTCGACCTCGCCCTCGACGCCGCCCGCCGTCGCCCGCG